>NC_083414.1:80254092-80485242 GCF_020745735.1 Hemiscyllium ocellatum | reverse complement strand
AAACCCCCACCCAGACACATACACACTACCACACTCACACATGCACCCCCCACAGAATTAAGACACTCTGCAATCACTACACACACAGGTACACTCTCTCTCACACTTACAACCCCCAACCACAGACATACACACAGACAGACACAAAACCCACATGCGCAAATTCATTTGGGGTGAATTGGTACTTGCAGAGTTACATTGTACTTTGCTCAAAAACAGTAAAACTCTGTATTTGACTATTTAGGTTAGAATCGATCTAAAATCATGGCATGACAAGAACACAGAGCGGTAACACCTTCGACATATTGTGTAACTAACCCAATTTGTTACAGTTAACCTGAGAATGCAAACTTTAAAAAAAAACGTTTTTTGATTTACACACGGAAGAAGCTAAACTATCATGGTAATTCGAACAGATGAAAGACTCAACAGACAATCAAGGTAATTTTCAATGTGTAGTTTCAGTTACATCATACTGTAATTTTTTGCTATAAATGCTGTGCCTTACAATTTTGTCCTCCACAATCACCTGAAGAAGGTGCGTTCTCTGAAAGCTACTGTGCTTCCAATTAAACCTGTTGGACTATAACCTGGCGTTGTGTGATTTTTAACTGTGGACACCCAGTCCAACACCGGCATCTCCAAATCATGATTACTGTGAAGTGGAATTGTATTAATCGTTCTCCAGTACTCTGGAACCCCTCCCTCCTCCTTCCCCATGGTCATATTCTAATTAAAATTAATGTTAGAGGTCATCTCGCCACGATATTCATGCTCTTCATTATTGTGAGATTTTCTCTAGAGTTATGCATGTAGAGTAGAAAAGGACAATGATTTTAAACAATGCTGTGTATTACCCTAGAGAGCTGAGACTGCTCTAAACTGGATGGGAACCTTTCAGCAGCCTGGTAATGTTTCTGCTGCCTCTGTACAGGATCTTAGTGAGATCACATTGAGTAGTGTGTAAAGAATTTTTCTACTCAATGAAGAAAGTGTATTGTTTATGTTGGAAGGAGCTCAGAGATAGTTCCCTCAACTGATTCCTGCAAAGAAAGTGTCTTAGGATGGAGAGATAGCAGGAAAGTGGAACAGAGGCCGCGATAACATCAGGCATGATTTATTCAATGGCGGAGCTGGTTCGAGGTTGGATTCCTGACTGATGCTCCTCGTCCACACTCAGCCTTTCGACCGTGTTACACAGTATAGAGGGAGGACTGTCTATCAAACAGGAAGCAGGCTCTCTGGATAAGTCAGTCTTAATCAGTTTGTCAGAACGTCACCAGTGGAGTCACACAGT
Source organism: Hemiscyllium ocellatum (assembly GCF_020745735.1). Lineage (NCBI taxonomy): Eukaryota > Metazoa > Chordata > Chondrichthyes > Orectolobiformes > Hemiscylliidae > Hemiscyllium > Hemiscyllium ocellatum. Next base: position 80,483,945 of record NC_083414.1, on the reverse strand, counting down.
GACCAGTGTGGGGACCTCAACTATTTACAATCTACATCAATGATCAGGAGGTTGGAACAGATATCCAGATACTGAGAGTGGTGATGTCGCTTGGATAAGCAAGAGATTAAATTATCAAGAGAGGGTGGAGTGTCTGCAAATAGATACAGAAAGTTCAAGGCAATGGATAATATATTGGAAGGAGCAATACAACATAATATAACCTGTAATTTCATTTACAGGAATAATGGAAGGCAGTATGTTACTGAAATGGAGAGGGATTACAGGTTTAATGATACTGTGTACTGGGGGGTTCACTCAGACCCGTTCAGACATGGGAGATTTGCTCCATCCCTGATTATCTGCTCCTTGACATTCCAAGTGACCACATTGCTCTCCGTTCACATAGAATATTTTGTTGTGGTTGGTTGGTGGAAGGATGGTGTTTTGAAACGTGTATCAAGGGGACGGCCTTTTATCCAAGATATATTCATTCCTTTCTACAAGGAGACCCGTAGAAGATGGGAATGGCTGCCTGCTTCTGAATGAAGGAACGTGGCTGCTTTCAGGACAGGGGTATTCACCAACATAATGTATTGTGCATGGACACACTGTAACATTAATCGAGTGAGAGCTCCTTCAGTTCCTCTACCTCTCCCCATTTAATGGCTACTCTGCAGATTCCATGTACACCTTCAGGAATCCCACTATACTGGGAAAATAAGGATACACCTGGCAGCTTCCCGCTGAGGGAGAAGCAATGTATTGATCTCATCCACCATATACATCCTCCATCACTGAATGGTGACATTGATGTTGAGATACTGGAGATGATGGAGCTGTCACCGACTCCGGCCTGGAAAGTTTCGGATCACAGAAGCTGAATGAAACTGTGACCCTAATAGCCACCGGCAGCACCGTCTTCCCCCTGGCGTGAAGCTGAAGATCGTGTTGAAGAAGGTGACACCGCTCTGTGACCAGCTCCTTGTTCAGTCCAAATCCCTCAACACTCTGTTCCTGGTTAAGTGTAGCTTGGGAAGCTGTTCCTGGAAAACCCGGGGTGGATACAGCAGATCCCTTTCCCTACACACACTCACTCCGTGGTTTCAGAGCTTCCCCTGTCTGCAGCCTCTGCTCCATTTGGAGTTCATGTTACACACCCAGATGCTGTTACCATAGTCCCCATGCTCCATCCAAAGTTGGGTCACCAAATCCTCCGGTCTCACTGAATGTCTGAGGCAGCTCACAGCACAAGCCCCAGCAAACCATCCCCAGCAACTCCACTAACGTTTCAACAACAGGAATCAGTCAGAAACCCCTCGGCTACAAATATTGTGGACCAGACCAGATCCCCGCAAAATATTTTAAGAAGGCCACTTAGACCCAAACCATTCCTTATTTGAAAGAGAGATGTGAAGTGTATTTTCCAGATATGTTGTGACTGGTCAAAGCACTCAACATTAAGCCAAGTATAATCTATTCAAATGCTTTAGTTAAAATACAATCAAAGAAAATTTTGGGAGAGCTTATATGTTGGTACACTTACACAAACAATAGATACCGTACCTTCTTGGTATACACTGCTTGGCACAAAGATCATTCAAATACAGATTCTTACATGCAGTTTTTTGATCCAGGAAAAAATCAACATCAACAACCATCTCAGAGAGAAAAGCAGCTGGGGATCATGTATGAAACTTTTAACCCTGCTGGGATCTCCAACAGCTTCTGAATGCTGCAGCAAAAACAAAACGAGAACCCTGGTCTGGGAGAGCTGGCCACTGCCCTTCCATTGTTCACACCGTTTTAATAAAACCTAAAGGCCTCCTCAGTTATTTACTTAAACTGTTTTCAGACAGCAGTTCCGCACCTCTGCCTTAAAACCTCTTTAAAAAAACAAGAGAAATAACCTTTTAATAGTGATAGTATCCTCACAACTCCACCTTTAATAAATTGATCTATCAATATACAAAGATGGATCATTTTAGACCTTAATCTCCTCTATTAGTAGCAGATAGAAAGGATAGTGAAGAAGGTGTTTGGTATGCTTCCCTTATTGTCATAGTTTTGAGTACAGGAGTTGGGATGTCATGTTGCGGCTGGACAGGACATTGGTTCGGCCACTGTTGGAATATTGCATGCAATTCTGGTCTCCTTCCTATCGAAAAGATGTTGTGAAACTTGAAAAGGTTTAGAAAAGATTTACAAGATGTTGCCAGGACTAGAGGATTTGAGCTATAGGGAGAGGCTGAACGGCTGGAGCTAATTTCCCTGGAGAGTCGGAGGCTGAGGGGTGACCTTATAAATGTTCACTAAATTATGAGGGGCATGGATAGGATAAATAGGCAAAGTCTTTCCCTGGGGTCGGGGAGTCCAGAACTAGAGGGCATAGGTTAGGGTGAGAGGGGAAAGATATCAAAGAGACCTAAGGGCAACCTTTTTCATGCAGAGGGTGATACGTGTATGGAATGAGCTGCCAGAGGATTTGGTGGAGGCTGATACAATTTAAGAGGCATTTGAATGGGTATATGAATAGGAAGGGTTTGGAGAGATATGGACTGGGTGCTGGCAGGTGGGACGAGATTGGGTTGGATATCTGGGGGCATGGACGGGTTGGACAGAAGTGTCTGCTTCCATGCTGTACATGTCTATGACTCTGTGATTCTATGACTGCAATGCATTTTATACACAGCATATATATAGTATATATATAGACTCTGAGCATATAAATGTTCACAACGAGATTCGAATTCAATCATTTTACTCCTGCCACAGAATGCCTTTGTCTTTCTTCATCCACGTCTCCAGACTGTGTCAAACTTAGTTTTCTCGCCCTGTCACCTGTATAATTTCAAATTGAATGGCAGCAATAATAAGCTCACTCGAAACAGACTGGTATTTTTTCACCTGAATGCCCCAAAAGTTTTAAGGGGTCACGATCAGTGATAAAGATTTGTCTCATGTATGTTATTCGCAATTTAAATGCTGAAATGTTGGAACGCCAACATCAAGCTCAAGGCCTCCTTCCCCATTGTGGAATAAATCTGTTGATGTTTCCCTGGACACTCCAACCACACGTTACATAATGGAGCACTCCTCATCTCTCAATAGTCCCTCTGAATGACCTAACTCCTCATGTCTCAGCATAAAAGAATTACATACTTCTGTACCTCTTAATGCTATAACCTCTTTACCTGCTACTCCTGGACTATGCCGGTAAACCTTACTTTCACAGGTATATGTTTTAAGAAGATCTCACACATTCTTCTCAATCTCTCACAGAAACCAAACTTTGATTTCTGAACCCAATCATCATCATCAGCCATTTCAGCTTCTAATCTTGCCGTTGTTACTCTCTGCTCTTCCACACGAGTTCTCACGACTGCAGGAAGTGAATTGTTGAACTTCTCCAAAATAAGAATCTCTCTAAGAGTGCCATAGCCTTTGCTCTGTTTTTAATACCAATACCCACCTTTCAAAATTACTTTGTTTGATTCTTTCAAATTCAATGCACGCTTAACAAGGGAGGAGTTTTTTTTAGATTCCAGAAACGCTATCTGTAGCTTCTGGCCAAGTTCATATGCCCTTCAGATGGCTTTCTTCACCTCCTCATACTGGCCAGATACCTCCGCTGATCGAGATGCAAATACCTACCAGCTCTGAGTGGATCAACTAAATCCACATGGTCACTGATCACTGCATTTGTTTAGCCACTTTCTCAAATGAAATTAAAAAGGCTTCTCCATCCTTCTCATCAAATTTAGACAATGCCTGGGCATATTTAAACAGAACCCCATCAGGCTTTTGGCTACTAAAGGATTGCTCATCCTTACTATCCTCCTCATCCAACCTACCGTCTACCTTCATCTCCACCTTCTATGTCAACTTTCCTCTCTAATTGTTAACTTTTGAAGTTGAAAAATCTCTGGTTTTCTTCTCTCTCTTTGTCTCTTTCTTCTTCATTTCCTTTTCTTTTATTTCTACTTCTCATTTTAATTTAAATGGTTTCAATTCCTTCTCATGTTCAAGGCGCCTCATTTCAAATTGAATTCGAGCCATTTCCAAAGAGTTTGATGGCGGTTCCACCAAATGTAATTGCCGAGCTTTAGCTGTAATTATCTCTCATTTTCTCACAGACAAACACAATCCCAACTCCAGCTTGTCTATCCATTCCTACAGCTTTGCCTTCATTACCTTTTGTAAAACCCCCAACTTCACATCTTCCACACCCAGAGAACTCTCAGTGACTGAAAGAATCTTTATACACAAAACAAGTTTTAAACCAACCGAATTCAACATCCGCAACAACTACCATACGTGACTTTTGAACCCACTAGTCTCCATTGCATCCTCTCCAGTGTCTGCATGAGAGTATTCTGGATGCTCTGGTTTCCTCCCACAATCTAAAGATGTGCATATCAGGTGAATTAGCCATGCTAAATTGTTTGTGGTTTTCAGGGATGTGTGGGTTAGAAGCCTTAGTTCGGGAAAATGTGTAATAATAGGGTAAAGGAATGTTTCTTGGTAGGTCACTCCTCGGAGGGTCAGGGTGGACTTGTTGGGTCAAATGGCCTGTTTGCACATTGTAGGGATTGTAATTGTAACCCAATTTGGTATTATCGATTTAGAACCAGACAAGAAACCCCAGTTTGCTATAGACCAACCAGACTGCCTCAAACTATTTCAAGAAAGTCGCTTGGATGCCAACATTTTCTTATTTTAAAGGCAGATGCGAAGTGGGAGTTCCAGATATGATGCTACTAGCCAAACCACTCACCATTAATTAAAACACAATATATTTAAACACTGTAATGAAAATCCATACAAAATGAAGAGGATTTGAGAATAACTTAACTATTGGAAACCTTAACCGAACAATGGATACAAAACCGTCTACAAATGAACTGTTCCAATATACTAACATCACCTAAACACACCCCATGGTAACAAGGAGCATTCAGATATGCAGTTCTCCAGTCCAGGAGGAAACAGCATCAAGTGAAACTTCAGAGAGAATAGCAGTTAGGAATAATTTACTGAAACTTCCAACCCTTCTGGGACACAAGCACCTAATGACTTACAGCTATAAGGAAAAAACTAGAAAGACTGGTATATGCGAGCTGGCCATTGTTACTACTATTTATTAAAAACCCAAAAACCCTAAAAGTTATTTACTTGAGATGTTTACAGTCGGCAGTTTGGACTTTAAGATCTCTTGTTGAAAAAATAAAATAACATTTTTTAAAAAAAAAGTGACAACATTGTCAGACAATTTAGATGCCTGGTCCTTTAGTCAATGGGCTTCCCCGTGTTACTGATCCCAAGGTCACCTGAGTTGGCAAACACAGGTACACTCCAAGTTACAAGGATGTGTCGCATAACTTCTGAAACACGCCTGTCCATGGGCCATCACATGGGACATATCGGGAAGTGAAAAACAGCCTGACACACACCATTTCACTATTTCTGAGCTACAAAATATAGCCAAAACCCAAGGCCAGGGAAAGATACAGAGGGACAGAGATTCACAGTAAAGACAGAAACAGGCAGTTAATTAACTGGAAGGAAGTTGTGGAAATATGGGGAAAAAGACAGCAGTGGGACTAACTGGAGAAGTGAGATCTTCGAGAGTAAAATTACAAGAATTAGAACATTGAATAAAGGCGTTGTCAGATCAGCTAAAATGGTTTGTTATATTAAATTCTGAATTTGCTTCACAGAACACCACAAACAACATAAACTGGGACAAGATGACAGTCCAGCATGGAGAGCATGTGCTAACTATACTCGCATCAGATTACTGTTTCCAATGAGAGTGCAAGTGTGTGCGCGATAGACGTGGTTGAATGAGAAAGTCATTGAGAAGGCTCGCACGTGGAGGAAACTATTTTAATTACAAATAACTGGCAGGCTTTTGGATAATCGACAGAGAGAGAATGAGAGAATTTTCATGAACAGATGAGATAACGTGTTTGAAAATGTTCAAATAAATGCATTGCCATGAAAATAGCAATATATATATATATATATACACGCATGCACATGAATGACAGATGGATGGGAGGTTGGTGTGAGATCGAATCAGATTTACTTCAACAGGTGTGAAGCCAGGAGCGTCAGCAGCAGATTATTAACTTGATTAAGATTGTATTTTATAACTCAAGGTTCAAACTAGAGATGGAATAAGCCAATGAGATACATTGGAGTGGTGAGTATTTCAAGTTAGAAATGGACAGTGCATGGTGTCAGGAATCAGCTCATGATCAAAGGGATCTCCCACAGTTGTGACTTGTCGGCTTCAGGTATGGGTTGGAAACACTGGAAGAAAGTGGAGTTTGCAACCAGAACAGTAGACAGTGACCTCCATGCTCTTAATATTTAAATAACAAAGGCAAAGATACAATTCATTGTAGTTCGCAGCTGAAACTGAGTAGGTCAACATAGAGACCCTTGAGTAACACTGCCAGAGCCGAGAGAGGCAGTAATTGAACACCTTCATTGATGTAGTTAGTAGTGGTCTGTAGAGTAAATATCTGGATTCAGAGTTTCAACAGGAACAATAATAGTGACAAGAAGTGTAGACTATATGAAAGAACAGTAATACAGTCATAACTAGTTTATACAAAAGAAATGGACAGTGACACTTACCAGGAACACCAACGACAGCCAGGAAGGGATAATAAAAATATTGAATAATGCGAAGAGCGTAATAGATCCGCGATGATAATGGCGACCAATAATATGTAGAAAGATACCGAATATAATCGGATAAACTCCTGTCTATGGTTGGAATATTCCAGTCGAATGTTCCCAGATTCTGATCCATGTTTGGAACATTCCAGTCTAATGTTCGCATATTTTGATCTATTGTTGGAATATTCCAGTCTAATGTTCTCAGATTCTGATCTCTCCTCCCCTCTGTCTGGATCTGCTGATCCCTGTCAGTGCTGTTGGTGATGGTCCCGCTCATGTTATGGGATAACACAATAAAAGGCGCCCAATTATTATTAAAAGATGGAAACCCTCCACTGGGATAATTAGAATCCATGGAGACTGGCATTAATCACAGTCACTGAACAAATAGAATCAGTGAACCAGTTCCATACATCACTTTTCATATCACTATAAAAGGGAACATTTACTGGTTTTGGAAGGAATGGATGAGGGTGCTGAGAGATGGACCATAAATCTTTCAATTTTTATTTCTTTTTCCTTGCATACAAGATTATTAACAGAACACTGCAGGGGTCTATATGTGTTCCACTCTGTTTATGAAAGGAAGCAGTTATAAAATAACACATCGGCTACATTAAAAAAAAACGTCGGGTGGGCAAGTTTCTAGATGCCTTAACCTACAGTATGATACTTATTGACCAGTGTGAGGCTACACCCGATTTTAAGTGCCCTGTTTTCAAATCCTTTTATAACCTTGAGACAGAGCACTGAGACTGCTGCTCAGGAACAGGCCGAAGCAATTCTGTCCCCATGGGCCTCTTACAGAAGGATAGGAGAAGGCCATTCAGTCCATATTAGCCTGTTGTGACTTGAAAAAGTGGAACTCTGGAATATTAGCACACTTTGCCAACAAAATCATTCAAAAATAAAAGGATTTGTCGCTGCAGCTGTATGAGGTGTCACTGAGAGGGCACCTGGAGTTCATTGTTTCTGTAACTGAGAAGGGTTGGACCTCCATCAGATACAGTTTATTGGCTGCTTTTAATCCAGGGGTTGATGTGTCATTTAATGTCTCGTGGCTGTTATACAGGGACAGGAGGGTCCCATGCAGTCTCTCGATCCTGTTACAAAGGGGCAAGAAGTGTTTATTTAACATTTCAACTCTGTTACGCATAAATATTACGTTTAAACTATTTATGGAATAGGAAAGACCTGATGTAGAGAATAAAGTTCTAACTTTGAACAAGACCAATTTTGAAAGTGTTAGGTGAGTCCTGTGAAAGGCTGATTGGAATACCCTATTCACGGTAAAGGATGGTTGGAAAATGCAAGGCGATTAAAACTTGGTGTCAGAGAGTCCAGAGCCAACGTGTTCCCATTAGTGAGATGGGCAAGGCTGGTGGGTGCAGGGAGTGCAGAATGGCTAGATATATTGATGCTTTGGTCAAGGTAAGGAAGAGGCATATGTCAGGTAAACAGAGCTGAAATCAAGTGGATCCCCAGAGGATCGTAAGGGCAGTAAGTGTATAGTCAACGGGGAAATCGTGCCAGAAAAATGTGAACACAAGTTGGCTTTAGAAATAGGGTTAACGTGGTATTGAAGAAATTCTACAAATCTTTTAATGGCAAAAGATTAACTAGGGAGAGAATAGGGCACCTTTAAGATCAGTAAGGCTACCTATATGTGGAACCACAAGAGATGGGAGGGATATGAAACGAGTAGTTCTCCTCAGTATTTAATGTGGAGGGAGTTACAAGAGCGAGAGAATGAAGAAATGTATAATGATAACTTGAAAAGTGTCTATATTACAAGGACGTGTTGGACATTTTAAAACACATAAAGGTGAACAAATCCCTGGGACCTGATCAGTTATATCCCAGACGTTTGTGGGAAGCTAGGAAAGCCATTGCTCTGCATTTTGCTGATGTATTTGTATCATTGATTTCCACAGGTGAGGTGCCATAGTACTGGAGGGCTGCTAATGTAGTGTCATCATTTAAGAAAGGAAGGAAAAACCAGGTAATTATAGACTGGCCAGCCTGACGTCAATGGTGACTAAATTGTTGGAGGGGTTTTTGAGGGAAAGGACGTATATGCATTTGGAAAGACAAGGACTGAAGAGGGCTTTGTACATTGGAGATCATGTCTCACTGACTTGGTGGAATGTTTTGAGGAAGTGATGAAGATGATTGATGAAGGCAGGACAGTGAATGTTGTCTTTATGGAATTCAATAAGAAAACCAAAATGTTCTACATGGTAGACTGGTTAGCAAGGTCAGACTGCCTGGGATCCAGGGAGAGCTCGCCATTTAGATCCCACATTTTCTGGAATATTGGAGACAGGGCGTGACACTGGATATTTGTTCATTGAACTTGGAGACCTGTGACCAGTGGTGTGCCACAAAGATCAATAGTGAGTTCACTGCCTCTTGTCACTTATGCAAATCATTTGCATTTGAGTATATGAAGTATGGTCAGTAAGCTTGTAGATAATACCAAATTTGGTGGTGTAGTCGACAGTGAAAAATGATATCTCCGAACAAAGTGAAAGTTGATTAGGTGAGCCGAGGGGTGGCAGATGGAGTTAAATTTAGATAAATGTGAGATGTTGCATTTTGGCAAGACAAATCAGGGCAAGACATGTAGGTAGGTTTCTGTCGAAAGTTGCCACTCAAAGAGAACTCCATTGAAATTATAGAATTCCTCCAGTGATGAAACAGGCTATTCGGCCCATCGAGGCCACACCGACCCTCAAAACAGTATCCTACTGGAGAAACCCCTACTCTGTCCCTCTGATCCTGCATTTCCCGTGGCTAATCCACCTCGCCCACGCATTTACATTCGATTAGATTACTTACAGTGTGGAAACAGGCCCTTCGGCCCACAAGTCCACACTGACCCGCCGAAGCGCAACTCACCCATACCCCTACATATACCCCTTACCTAACACTACGGGCAATTTAGCATGGCCAATTCACCTGACCCGCACATCTTTGGACTGTGAGAGGAAATCGGAGCACCCGAGGAAACCCACACAGACACGGGGAGAACGTGCAAACTCCACACAGTCAGTCGCCTGAGGCGGGAATTGAACCCAGGTCCCTGGCGCTGTGAGGCAGCAGTGCTAACCACTGTGCCACCGTGCCGCCCAACTGTGCCACCGTGCCGCCCCCACTGTGCCACCGTGCCGCCCCCACTGTGCCACCGTGCTGCATCCTGGGTACTTGTGACCATTTAGCATGGCCAATCTACACTTGCTGGTATATCTTTGTACTGGGGCAGGAAAACGTAGCACCCAGAGGAAACGCACGCAGACATGGGGAGAATGTGAAACCCCACACAGGCAGTCATTCAAGGATAGAATTAAATCCAGATCGCTGTGCTCTGAGGTAGCAATGCTAACCACTGAGCTACTGTGCCACCTTGTGGTGCAGGTTCTCCGTTCCTTGAAAGTGCCGTCACAGGTAGACAGCTCAGTGAAGAAGGCAATTCGTGATCTTTCCTTTATTGGTGCGTGCTTTGAGTCTCAGTGTTTGTACAGGACATTGGTTTGGCCACTTTTGTAATATTGCCTTTAATTTTGGTCTACCTGCTGTCGGAAAGATGTTGTCAAACTTGAAAGGGTACAGAAGAGATTTAAAAGAATGTTGCAGGTGTTGGAGAGTTAGAGTTACAGGGAGAGTTTTAATAGGCTGGAAGTATTTTCAAGTGTTGTGGCTGAGGGGTGACCTTAAAGAGGTTTGTAAAATCACAAGGGGCATAGATCAGGTAAACAGTCACCCCAGGATAAGCGAGTCGAAAATTACAGGACAAAGGTTTAAGGTGAGAGGGGAAAGATTTATAAAGGGAAATGAGGTACAACACTTTCAAAGAGAGACTGCAGTGTTTATGGACTGAGCACCCAAACAGCTGGTGGAGGCAGGTACAGTTACACCATTTAAAAGGCATTTGAATGGGTACTTGTATGGGATGGATTTAGAGGGAGATGGGCCAAGTGCTGGAAAGGGGGACGAGATTAATTTAGGATATTCGGTCAGAATGGACGACTGGATCGAAGGGTCTTTTACCGTGCTGTACATCACTGAGACTCTGTTGCCTCTTGAGTGTATAACACAGGAACAGGAAGAGGCTATTCAGGTTCTGAATTCTGTCAGTCAGCTTGTTTGCTCAATTACTGACAAAAATACATCATTCAGATTTTGATGGTGTTTTACAGAAACAGGAGAAAGGCTGTTAGTAAAGAGAAGCTGTAAGGAACGTGAAGAGGCCATTCAGTCCCTCAATTCATTCCACAGGAGCAGCAGTTGAGCACAGAGCGATTGGTGCCTGTTAGTCAGTATTAAGAGGAGGACATCGATTTTCAGAAACTTGGGATCAGGAGGCATCACTCAGTTGCTCAAGACTTGGAACTGGAGGCAGTCATTCAACCTCTCGAGACTAGGACACAGGAACAGGGGTCAGTCACTCAACTGCTCGAGACTGGGAAACAGGAACAGAAGAGTCACTCAACTGCTCGAGACTAGGAAACAGGAACAGGAGGGAGTCACTCAACTTCTCGAGACTGGGACACAGGAACAGGAGCAGTCACTCAACTGCTCGGATTGGGACACAGGAACAGGAGGCAGTCACTCAACTGCTCGAGACTGGGACAAGGGATAAGAGGCAGTCATTCAACTGCTTGAGACTGGACACAGGAACAGGATATAGTCACTCAACTGCTCGAGACTGGGACACAGGAACAGAGGCAGTCACTCAACTGCTCGAGATTGGGACACAGGAACAGGAGGCAGTCACTCAACTGCTCGAGACTGGGACAAGGGATAAGAGGCAGTCATTCAACTGCTTGAGACTGGGACACAGGAACAGGATATAGTCACTCAACTGCTCGAGACTGGGACACAGGAACAGGAGGCAGTCACTCAACTGCTCGAGATTGGGACACAGGAACAGGAGGGAGTCATTCAACTGCTCCTGACTGGGACACAGGAACAGGAGGGAGACACTCAACAGCTCGAGACTGGCACTGGAAAATCTGGAGTCTTCTGAGGCCCCAGGATCCTGTTACTCAGGAACAGCAGGAGGTGACTCACTCCCCACCAGCTTGGGGCACTGGCAGGGCGGGGGGTGGGGGGTGGGTGGCGAAGTTTGCCTGTTACAAAGAGAAATAGATGAATAAGTTGCATTCGTCGTCCACATAATCCTGCCCCACCATTCACTAAGAGCATGGCTGATCTGATAGTGATTCCCTCATTCCATTTTACGGAGACCCCCCTCTCTGCAGCCTCTGCTCCATTTGTTGGTCACGTTGCAGACCCAGTTGCTGTAACAACAGTAATCATCACTCATCCAGAGGGTCAGGTCTAATCAGATGAGTCAGGATTTGAAGGGTCCAGTCACAAGAATGAAAACACAAAATAAAGGCATTGCCAGATGTTTAGTTCTCTCACATTTGCAATCCAACTCACATAACCAGCCCATCCATTGTACGTTCAGGATGGAGCACTGTATAGATCCAGCTAGCGTACTGCTGAAAGCAACCCAGCAATGTCCAGAGTGGAACTCTGTGCAGCCCACACCAATGCTTGATCTATAATCCTGGGCTAAATGTCCAGCATGGGGATCTGTGCAAACCGCACTGGTTCATCCATATATAAACCCAGACTGTTGCATTGTTCGGTAACACTGTGTTAGATCACTGCCCAGTGTGGGGAAACTTGCAGCCAATGCTGGCAGTGGCAGGATGTGTAGCTCCCATTCATTCACAGCTTTATATCTCCATTGCGCCTTGACAAGGGGTGCTGTGGGTGTGAAAATCACTGAAAGTGAGAGATGTAAATTGAAACAGTTTCAATATCAATAGTTCCGATTCAGGCGCATACCACTCCAGTATTTAAAGATGAAATAACTGAGATAATGTTGAGTGAGGTTTTATGGATGGTGCAAAGAAGTAAGAGGGAGTTGGCGATGTTATAGTAGTTGCACTATAAGCCTCCAAATAATCTGTTGGAATTACAGAAATAAATATGCAGGGAGACTGAGGAGACTTGCAGGAGCAAAAAGGAGGACTCAGGTTCAGGTAGCTGGAATCAATGGAATCTCTGGAGAGAAAAAGAATGACTAGAGAGGAAATAGGAGGTCTTAAAATCCAAAGTGGGCATTCATGTGTAAAACCACAACAGATGGGCGAGGTCCTCAATTTCCCCTTTGTATTAACCACGAAGAAAGACATGAAGATCTGTGACCTTTTGGGGGTGGTGGGGAGGGAGGTTAGTTGTCATATCTTGGTACCGTTAATATCATAGTAGAGGTGCTGTTGGACATATTGGAATGCACAAATTCAGATAAATCTCTTGGTCCTGACCAGATATATCCAAGAGCACTGCAAGAGGTGAGAGAAGACAGTTCAGGGGCCAAGGTCCCGGAAGACTGGGCAATAGCAAATGTTGTGCCCTTATTCAAGAAGGGCTGCAAAGAAAAACCTGGGAAGTATGCACCAGTAAGCTTCACATCTGTTTTCAGTAAACCACTTGAGAAAGTTCTGAGTGATAAGGTATGCATGCATTTGGAAAGACAGAGTTTGACTTGGAGCAGTCAGCATAGCTTTGTGCGTGGCAGATCATGCCTTACACATTTTGTTCGAGTTTTTTGAGGAAGTGACCAGAAAGGTTATCAAGGGCAGGGTGGTGGACATAGTCTATACGATTTCAGACAGGCCTTTGATAAGGTTCCACATGGTAGGCCGCTCTGGAAGGTTAGATTGCATGGACTCCAAGGTGAACTGGCAAATTGGCGACACAATTAGCTTGACGTTATGAAGCAAATGGCTCTGGTGGAGGTATGCTTGTCGGACTGGAGACCTGTAACTAGTGGAGTGCCTCAGGGGGCGGTGCTGGGCCCATTGCTGTTTGTTATCTATATCAATGATCTGGACGATGGCGCACAACGCAAGGTTAGTAAGTTTGCAGATGACACTAAAATAGGAGTGATCCAATGAGGAACATTAACAGAAATTGCAGCAATACCTTGATCGGAAGCAGAAGTGGGCTGAGAAATAGCATATGGAGTGTAACATAGATAAGGGTGACGTCATGCATTTTGGAAAGTCAAATCCAGGTAGGAGTTGAATGATGAATGAGAGGGCCTTAAGGAGTGTAGTGGAATATAGGACATTAGAGATCAGGTGCACGGTTGTCTGAAATTTGAATCACAGATACACAGGTCAGTGAAAAAGGCTGTTGGCACACTGGCCTTCATCAGGGCATTGAGTATAGAAGTTGGGACGTTATGTTGCAATTATATTGGTAAGGCTGAAATTGGAGTATGGTGTTCAGTTTTGTTCACCTTGCTCTAGAAAGAATATTATTGAACAAGGAAGAGCGTAGAAGAAATTTCAGAAATGTTTCCTGGGCTAAAGAGTTTAAGTTATAGGGAGAAATTGGACAGTTAGAACTTATTTCTTTACAGCCTAGGAAACTGAAGGGGGTTCTTATCGAAGTGTATATAGTTTTTGAGAAGATTTGTAGCTCGGGTGTTCGTTGTTGTGGTTCTGTTCACCGAGCTGGGAATTTGTGTTGCAGATGTTTCAGCGGACAGCTGGAACTGACAACTGGGAGCGGCAGGTACAAACTACTATAAATGCTGGAGGAAACATCACAGAAGTGCTTCACATGAGGCTTCCAAGCACTGAGGATGTCACCTAGATATGGTCTCTCTAATGAGAGTTATTTGGGACTCTATTCTATCAATGTTACTACTTTAATTTTTTAAAAATGTAATTCTATTGAAAAGAGATTTTAAATATTATAATAACCCAATAACAACACAACTCAAATAACTGAACAAAATTAAACGCACGTACATGTACATACAAAACAAGTTAAAAACACTAAATGGACAGAAGAAAAACAAACATAAACAATAAATAATGAATAAATAGTACAGCTCAGCAAAACAATACAATAACTCTCGTTCTTACACGCATTTTTATGTTCATAATTATTCCTTGATGGATATTAGATTCATTAGACAATATCATCATGGCTATATAAAAGCCCTTCTTAATGTGACAGATAAACCTGCATTGTGGTAATCCAAAATGGGCTGCCATGTCTTATATAAATCTCGGTGTTTTGATGCACCATACTGGTGAGAAAGTCCAAAGGGATATTCTCCATGAAGAACTTACGACGACACAACAGACCCGGGGTTTGCAGACATCCCACACAAACAGAACATGTTTCCTAGCACAGAAAGTAAGGATATTTTTTTCCTCATGTGCATCTGTGTAAGGGACCATGAGCAAGCCCAGGAAAAGAAAAACTAGGTCCATCTCCAATTCAGTCCCCAATACCTACTCTATCACAGCTACCACCGTGCTCCAATATATATGAAGCCTGCAGCAGGACAACAAGCAATGAGTAAGAGTGCCTGTAGTCATTCTGCATTTACGATATGCTGAAGATAATCCCACTTCGCATTTTGAGAGACAATATGGGGTCAGATAGACCCTATGAAGAATTTTCAAATGCATGGAATGGGTCTTATTACAGATCAAAATCCTTTGAGCATTTTCACAAATATCCTTCCATGTCTCCGAAATGTTCTGAACCCCCAACACTCTCTCGCAGGCATCACAAAGCTGCACAGTCTCGTCTGAGGGGACACACTCCAACTAGTGATAAAGGGTACTGAGAGTGTATTCTAAGCAATAACCATCCTCTTCTCTCTATCGCATCTGTAAGAGTCTGTTAAAGCTGCATTTTTTAGAATTCAAATCTCTGATCCGGAAAAAAAAACAGAAGACATCTTCAGTAGGTAGTCCATACTTACGAGTTATTTGATCAAATGATGTCATTCGTTCTCCCTCAAATAACATGTGGTGGCTCAGCAGTTAGCACTGCGGCCTCACAGCACCAGAATCCAAAGATGTGCAGGTTAGATGACTTAGCTATTGATAAATCACCCATAGTGTTCAGGGATATGTAGGTTGGAGTTTTAGTCAGGGTAAATATAGGATGGTAGGGGAATGGGTCTGGGTGGGTCGAAGTCGACTTGTTGGGCCCAAGGGCTTGTTTCCACACTGTAGGGATTTAGGGATTCTATTAATTCTCAATCACTTAAATAAGTTACCCCCCTGGCTTCCCACAGTTTAAACATGGAATCCATTATCCCCGGTGACAACTCGTTATACCAATTGTAGGGGTAAGAAACATGGTTTTGGCTGTATTGCCCTCGATCTGACTCATTGTCATTCATGTTTTAACAGTATTGCTAATTATTGAGTTATGAGAATACTCCACAATGTCATTTTTTCTCAGAAAAACAGACTAATAAGGGTTCACCTTCTCTGAGAGTGTTCAAAATCTAACCATAGTGACGCTGAGTCCTCAGTGACTCAGACACTAACATAGGATAATAAAGAGCTTAATTGATAGATTTTAATCTGGGAATCTACTCCCCACACTCTGTGGGGTTGTTGCAATTTGGTTAGCTTGATAAAGAGTCGCTTATGATGCCAAATAAAAGAGCTAAACCAGCCATTAAATCTCCTAAATATCTGTCTGGAAAGATCAAAGGAAGCATTCACACGGGGTATAGCAAACAAGGAAGGACATTCATTTGAAGAACAGCTATCCGACCTAGCCAGGATGTTGGAAGTGCCTCGCATCTTTGAAGGTCTTGTTTAATTTTGTCAAACAAATGGACATAGTTCACGTTAAACAAATGATCAAAGATGGATGTAATGAATATACTGAAATAGGGAAACCACCCCCGTGATTATTTAAAAGGAAACCAGGGTTTGCCTTCAACATCAGGTATTTCCCTGAGACCTCCCATAGGGATGGACACAAACTTTGTAAAATTAATCTTATAGCCGGAAAAGGTGATAAGCGAATTAATGCATTACATCACGTGAGCTGCCGAAACTGTGGGATTTGAGAAAAACATAAGACCCTCATCTGCATACAACATAATCTTATGTTATTTCTATCTTACTTCTGGGGCAGGAATGTTGGGATAATATTCCCAATTGTGTAGGATGCCACCGAATCTAAGATTGTTGCAGGGATGGGGAAGAGATCAACCCTCGTGTGCCATTTCTGCGGGTTAAAGGATAAAATAAAATCCCTACTTGTGAGGCATATCTGCCTCCAGAGATCTACCAGCTCTAATTCTGCACACAAATCCACTTACATCATAACGAGGGTATCGGGGGACATTTGGACACTCTGTCCCCCGTGGGTCCATAAGACAGTTGAAATCTCCTTCTACAATTATGTGCCACGATGCAAGATAACTTAATTTGGAAAATGCATCTACCAGGATTTTAAGATTGTGCACCGGGGGGAGGGGGGGGGGGGGGCAATAAATATTCAAAATACTGTATTACATCCCATGGTTCAAGACTTTGGGGATGATGATCCTCCCGTGAGTGTCTAATGCAATCTACTAATTTAAATGGAAGATTCTTCTTCACTAGGATGGCTTCTCCCCTACTCCTTGTATTAAAAGACAAGAAAAAAAAACGATCAAACCGCCCTGCTTTAACGTCAAATGTTCCTTGCCATCAAGGTGCATCTCCTGCAATTGGACAACATTCACCCTCTCTTTTTGAAAACCAGAAAGTACATTTTTCCTCTTGACTGGCAGATGGCTCCCCTTAATGTTCCAGGTACATCATTTAAGCACATCATTATCCAAAACTCATTGTAGCAACATTTCAACTCTCGAGTTTCACATCGAATTACACATCACTGATGATTAATGAAAAAAAAGACTCATTGAGACTAAAAACTGTACCACCTAAAATACTAGAACTAAAAAGCTCTCAAAACTTTCCAAAGCTAAACACATAAAAAAAAACAAAGAATGAAATAAAATCCAAAATGCCAAACACACTCGATTGGGGAATTTACCACCTACTGGGGACGCTTACATATCTCAAAACTTTATCTTGTGCCCTCTACCAATATAGAATCCTGGGCAATTAACAACAAAAATCGGGCTTGAACTGCCTTCGGTTGGCACTTAGTCATCACAACTAGCTTTGTAACACCCTCCAGCTTGAGCTGCACCCCAGACACAAGCAAAGAAAGAGAAAAAGAGTAGTAATACTAACGAAGAAGTTAAAAGTGAGTACTCAACCCAGTCACGGCTATAATTTAATACTGGTTAATACCAGAAAAATCCAACAAAATCTCTTTAGGAGAAACATGATTATCTAAATATCCAGCTTACATTAAAATGTCCATAAAGTTTTTTCTTTCTCTGGAGAGTACCACGAGTTCGTGGATCCATTGAAATCAATACAGAGCACCGCTGGATACTGTAAGGAATACTGAATCCAGAGTGCCCTTACTCTTCTCTTGATCTCATCAAAAGATTTTCTTTCCTGAATCACCGCCGGTAAAATGTCCTGAAAGAACGTAATCCTGGAGCTCTCGTGAATTAAACCCATCAGATCTTTCCCTGGGTTCTGAAAGCTTCCACCAGTCTTTGTTTGTCCCCATCACTATGTAATCGCGCAAGGACAGGATGAAGGCGTTGGTCTGAGTCTGACTACCGCGCCGTAACCGATGAACTGTCTCACTCTTCACCCGTCCCTCCTCAGTTTCGAAGTGAAGGAATCACTGCAGCCAGTTCTTGAAAAAACTCACCAGCTGATCACCTTCTGTCCGCTCCAGCAAACCGACGATGTGAATATTCTTCATCCTACTCCTGTTCTTGAGGTTGTCATCTTGTTCAGTTAAGGTGCAGACCTGTTTTTCAAAGGCGAGGATCCTCTCCTGAGAGGAATCGATCACGGTCTCTGTCGCTGCAGTTCGGCCCTTGGCATCGTCTGTTTCCAAGGCTGTGAAGTTGCTGCTCAGGGTTTTGGAGCATGGCTGAGAGCGGCTCTAGCCACGGCTGAACTGTTCTTCAATCATGGCTTCAATCGTTTCACGTAACTTGGTGAACTCAGTGACCAAGGCCTGGTAAGTAACTGGGTCCATCGAACGAGCATAGGGGGTTGCAGCTACAGCCTCAGGCATGCTCGATGCTTCTGACGGTGCACCGCTTGTTGGGACTTACTCGATCCTTTCCCGTGTTTTGTCATTTCCATTTGACAAATCGGGATCAGTAAAGATTCTATCGCTCTTTTAGTGTTGAAGTTTCAATAAATGGCTAGGATGGGGTGTATTAGAGAACCACTTTGCCCGTGTGTTGATGCAGAGCCCAGCAAAGCAGACCTTCCGGATCGCCGCCATCTTGTATTCCCCCATAACATTTTATCGATATTATCATTTCATTTTGCATTATATTCCTGCAGGTTCTGAAGCCGTATTATTTGATACCACTGTTTACATTTCCCCCCACACTGCACATTGCTGCCCATTCCTCGATAATCCTTGATTCTGTTGTTATTTATGAACCTTCCGTCTGTGCCTCAAAAGAAAAATTCAATATCTCTGCCTCCATTGCTCCGTGGGAAAGAGTGTTCCAAAGACGCACAGCACTTTGAGAAAACAATTATAAACATTATGATCTGAGTGTGAGATTAGTTTTTTGTGTCTCCTTATTTGAGAAAAGATATGATTACATTGGAAGCAATTCAGAGATATTTCATTTCACGTATTCCTGGGGTGAACGGCTGATATTATAAAGGCTTTAAAAGGTTACTCTTGAAATGAGAGAAATAAAAACATGCGAGACCTTGAGGAGAGTGGATCAGGTATGTACCCACTGGGTGTTTGTATCGTCCAAATTTATTGTCATTGTCATAGAACCTCTACAGTGTGGAGGCAGGACATTCCGTCCATGAAGTCCACACTGACCAAACACCAAACATCATCCCACCTGGACGTGTCAACCAATCTTATCGATGTAACCCTGCATTTCCCATAGATTACCCACCTAACCTCCGCATCCCTGGGCACTATGGGCAATCCACTTTAAACTGCACATCTTTGGACTGTGGCAGGAAACTGGAGCACTGGGAGGAAACCCACAGGCATAAGGAGAATGCTCAACATCCACATAGAGGGTCGTCCGAGGTTGGAATTGAACCCAGCTCCTTGGTATGTGAGGAAGCAGTGCAACCCACAGATCCACCATATTCCTCCTTTATTTCTGTTAGTAACTTGTGACTGACTAAAGAAATCTGCCTGACTTGTTCTTGTTACTGAACCTAACCCAGTCTGAGACCATTATCATCGGCCATATCACCAACCTGGTTACATTTAAAGTTTATTGTGAGCAGTAAGGAGTGGGACTAGATAAGGATAGAGTGACACCCTCCATCCTCAGTCACAACTGGAGTGAGAAGAAATTCACAAAGTGGGAATTCATTCACGTGGGAATCCTGTTTCCCAGAGGTTTGGGATGGCTGACCCTTTGTATTATGTCGAGGCTGGCTTTGTCTGATTTTCCATAGACAGGTGAATCAGGGATAATGGCGCATGGAGAGAAAAGTGCAGCTGGGACCACAATGAGATGAGTCATGGCATACTTTATTGGTGGAGTAGTGTCAAAGGGCCGAATGGCCCCCTCGTGTGCCTCAGTCCTATGTTCTCATGTTCCATTCGGTCCTTTGGATCTGCTATATAGCGGCAGATCAAGGCCACTCCGATGGTTAGGTGCAGATTTGAAAATGGACTTGGAAAACCGAGGCTGGGTCAGGAAGTGACACTCACCCCCAATCCCTGTTTCCAGGCTTCCCCTCTCCACAACGTCTGCTCCAGATGTGGGTCGTATTACAGACCCAGATTTACTGTGAATATAGCCCCCATACTTCACTCAGGGTTAATTAAAACAAATCCTCTGCTCACCCGACTGTAGTATTACACAACACAACTTCCGGGATAATAACCAGTTACTTTGCAAAAGCATAACATGTGAAATTAAAAAGTAGGAACAAGAGTAGGCTATTCGGCCCCTCAAACTTGCCTTGTCATTTAATAAGAACATGGCTGACCTACTCCAGTGCTCCACTCCACTTTCTTGACGACTCCTTGTATCCCTCCGCACCTCTCTGGGTCAGGGAATTCCCGACATTCACTACCTTTTGAGAGAAGGCATCACTTTGCAACTCAGACTGAAATCGATGTTCCATATGCGGTATCTATGTCCACGAGTTTGAGACTCCAAAAAGGAATGGTAACAAATTCTCAACATCTAGAACGTCAACCCCTCGCTGTGTCTTGTATTTTTCAGCAGAACCACTCCTCATTCATTTAAACCCCAATGAATAATCGCCTCACCATTTTAGAGATTCTCAATAACACAATCCTTTCATACCAGGAACCCGTCTTTTGAACCAACCTAGTTACTTGTTGCATCAGCATACTGACTTAATGTTTCATACACAGGAACACTCCAATCCCTTTGTACTGCTCCTTTTCTGGAGGTCCTCTGCATTAAATAACAGCCTTTTTTTGATTCTCAGTGTCATCCACAAACTCGGATGTATGTTGCACTCAACTCCCTCCTTCTGTCTATCAGTATAGATTGTAAAGAACTGATGCCATCGGACTCATAGCTGTGGTACTCGAGCAGATACAACTATATCATGAAGATTCATTAATCCTGACTGTCCGATTTCTATGTGCTAACCAATCATCACCCCATATTAATACATTATCCATCATCCCACAAGCTTCTGTCTTGTGTAAGAACTTTTATTTTGTAATACCTTGTGGAAAAACTCTAGAAAGCCTGGTGTCTACCAGATCCCCTTTATCAAATCCGCTTGTTACATTCTCAGGCCTCTCCAGAAATACTTTGCATAATTATACAGGTCAAAGTATAATTTACCTTTCATAAAACCACTCGGACCCTGCATGAAGCTTTTCTAAATGTAGATGCTGGCCGAGTTTTCCAAATTAAGCTCGTCCCACCTGCTTTCATTTGGCGTTTATGCGTCTAACTGTTTCCCAATCATATGTTTGTCCAAATGAGTTTTAAATGTTGTAGCTGTACTGGCATCTACCACTCTTCCTCTGACAGCTCATTCCATACCCAACCAACCTCTGTGTAAAAAAAAAGTTGCCCCTTCGTTCCTTTTAAATCTTTCCTCTTTCACCTTAAACCTATGCCTTCTATGGCTGAACTCCCCCATGCCGTTGGAAAGATCTTGGCTATTCACCCTATCCATACATTTCATGTTTTTACCACCCAACCTTCCACACTCCATCTGATACTAACTTCAAGAACAAGCATTTAAAGATAAGCACTGCAAATTTGAAACAATATTAAACATGACAGGTAAACAATACTCAGCCCAAACTTCGTATGGTGATTTGTTTTTTCTCCATATTACAACACTAAGGCAGCATGAAATCTTACTAGTGCCAATAAGACGTCAAGCACCTCGATTCCTTTGTCTAACGGGGCCGATGACCTCGACAGTGAAAACGTATCTATGGCCAGATCTGTATAATGCCACATAGTCAACATTCTCCCTCCTGGCTTTTCTTTGACATTGTCTGGTTGTGTCTTCTTTATCAATAGAGAGAACCCCTTTCTCCCATTCACACCTTAATTTAAACACATTTTACGTCATCCACTCCTTCACCCGTGCTACAAGCCCGTTTATCTTTGCCACACCCTCTTTTCCTTGTCACCCATCCTCCACATCTGACAAGGGATTAAGAATCCCATTTTCCAATTCTTTTCAGTAGTGAAGAAGTGTCACATTTGGCTTAAAATGCTAACGCGTTTTCTCTGTCTCTGCAGATGCTGACAGACCTGCTGAATTTCTCCAGAATGAATAGGCACAGAACAAAATTTCAACTAAACAAATAATTATGGATACTGTAAATAAAAATACAAAAAATCGCTGGAGAAACTGGGAGCTTTGTAAAGGGTAACTGGACCTGAAATTTTAACTCTGCATTCACTCCAGGAGATGCTGCGACATTTTCAGAAGTTTCTTCAGCAATTTCTATTTTTGGAAAATTTCCAAAGGAAGAGGTCAAAGATGCTCAAACATCCTGTCCAGCATGGCGTGCCATACACTGGGAACTGAACAATAATGCATGACCCTTAGTCCACCATTCAAATCCCCTGAAATGAAGGTGAATACGCCATTTATCGGCCTACCTGCTTTCTACTCCTGCAATATTACTTTCGCTGACTGGTGTACAGGGAGATACAGATCGTTTTCAATGGTACAGCTTCCCACTTGCTGGGTCTATATACTCTGGTCAGCGTGTCAATGTCATTCCAATTATTGATTTCTGACTTCAGAACTCACTGCCTGACATGGACTCAGAGGGCTGCGCAGAAATAAAACAAAAATGGAGCTAAAGTTCCTTTATATTCAACATTTTCCAACCACTCCCTTTGCAAATGATAGGCTTCCATTCTATTGTTCCCATCAAAGTGCACGACATCTCATCTCTCCCATTGCTCTCCTTCGACCACGTATTTGCCCAGTCACTCCACTTGTCTCAATCACCTTGGAGTTTTTTTTTGCATCCTCCTCATCCACTCGCAAGCTGACATCGTTTAGTACTGTCAGCAGACTTGGGAATATTGCATTTGAGCCCCTCAACCACAGATATAATGTGTATTGAGAATATCTGGATGTCAAATCTCGATTCTTGTTACATCCTCTAAGCCTTCCATTAAAAGAAAACATGTTTTTATTCTTACGGTTTTCTGCCAGCTCTCCCATTCTAAAACCATGACCATATTATTGACCTACTCTGCACCCCCTCCAGTACAATCACATCCTTCCTGTAATGTGGTTCCCATAACGAGCTTTCGAATCGCTGCTTCTTCACCAGGTCGTTGTGCGCTTTGATGAAGTGCCTCGAAAGCTAGTGCTGCCGAGTAAACCTTTTGGACTATAACCTGGTGTTATGCAATTTTTAGCTTTGTCCACCCCAGTCCAACACCAACACCTCTGAATCAGAATTAATAAGAGACACAGCACTGATCCGGTACACCATTAGACACGAGCCTCCAATCACACAAACAGCCTTCTTCCACCACCCTCTGTCTCCTACCACTAAAGTTGATTTGGATGCAACTTGGCAAGTCACAAATGAGTCCTACCTGTTCGCTGGTTATTCTGTTCTACTGGATACACTTGGAGAATATCTGGAGATTCCTGACAGTAGGTTTCCATGCCCCTGTGTTAGTCACTCTCTCCACGTGATGAATTTCCTCCTTATTGCAGCCTTAACTGGCCTCTCCCAGATCTTGCCATTATTTGCCTTCAATGTGGAATATGAAGCGAGGGAAGTGTTCTGTTAATTTCCAAGTTGTCATATGTTTTGTGAATTTTCTAAATTTCACTGAGACCCACCTCTCATTCTTTGAAGCTCAAGAGAACACAGGCAGAGTTTCCTCATCAGGCAATCTCACCATCTGAGGGATTAATCTGGAGAATGTCCATTGCACATCCTCTGTGGTCAGTATATTCTTTCTGAGATTCGGTCACAATACTTCAGGTACAGTCCCATCAACACGCTGTGAAACTGCTTCAACATGTCTTTACATCAATGTTCTGAATCTCTTAAATGAAGGTGAACCAAACTTTAACTTTCCACTTACATATATTCCTCCAAATTCCCTTCACATTCATTGCATTTACGAACCCACTGAGTTCGAAGAGAAACCATTCCGAAAATCCAGTATATACGACTTCTACTGTTTCCCCATTATCTATGCTGAAGAAACTACTTCAAACAATTCTGAAGTTTATCAAGTATGATTTCTCTGTCAGAAATGCATGCTGATTCTATCCATTGTTGCTGTTAATTTCCAGATATCAAAAGTGTCATCCTGTGTAATAGATTCTATAAGTTTCCCTATGGATGTCAAGTTTGTTCGTCTGCAGTTCTTCTCACTATGTCTGTTTCCCTTTGTAGCTGTTTAGATTACTTCCATTCATCAATAGCGCTTGGATCGCGTTTATCCACAATAGTTTCGGTCTCTGCTGAATGTACAGGAAAATAAAACAAAGTCATCGACAGTGCAATTAACACGACTATTGGTGATTTATTTCTGACATTTTGATAGGAAGTACATCTGTTTCGTCAGACCTAGCAATGCTCAATCCAGCTCCATGTTCAAGTACTACCTTGTTACTGATATGAATTGACTCTATGTCTTTAGCTGCAGAAGTCCAATATGATCACTTGGTATTACTCGGGTATTTTCTGGATCTTCCTCCATGAAGACAGATGTAAAGTAACTGGTTCTTTACATGACCATTTCCCTGTTCTCCACAATGATCTCTCCTCTCCCGATTACAAATTTCCACATTTGACCTTGCTTTTATTTTGTTTCATTTGAAATACAGATCATAGACTGATGCAGTCGCTGTGTTCCTTATCCGTTTCATGGCCTTCCTTTCCGGATCGTTAATTTCTGAGAATTCTCAGCTTTCCAGAATATCTGGAATTCTTCTAAAGTTACTTCCTATGATTAGTATATTTTCTAATTTGTTATGTTAACCATCACTGAGACACTTTCTCACACATTCGTGTTTGTACCTGAAATAAATAGACGTAATTTTCAGACTTTGCATTATTTCTAAAAACTCCTGGTCCTGACCAGATACATTGAGGAACACTGCAGGAGGACAGAGAGGAAATTGTGGGAGCCCTACTTGGCTCTTTTCCATCATTGCTGGCCAACGAGTGAGGTCCTGGACGACTGGAGGATAACGTATGCTGAGCCCATATTCAAGAAAGGCTACAATGATAAACCTGGGAACTAAAGACCAGTAAACCTAAAATCTAGTGGGTAGGTTACTTTTAGAAGATTCAGAGAGATTGGATATACCTGCATTTGGAAATACAGGGTGTGATTCGGAATAATTTAGAATGGTTCTGGAAAAGCACAGCAGGTCAGGCAGCATCCGAGGAGCAGGAAAATTGATGCTTCGGCAAAAGCCCTTCATCCAATTCAGCACGGCTTTGTGCATGGGAGATCATGACTCGTAAATGTTTTGGCGTTCTTTGATGAAGTGAACAGCAACGTTGAGGAGGTCCGGGTGGTATACGTAGTCTATATGGATTCCAGTAAGGCCTTCAGTAAGATTCCACATGGTACGCTGCTTTGGAAGTTTAGATCACGTGGAATTGAGGGGGAGCTGGCAACTTAGGTGCAAATTGTTTTGATGGTAGGAGGCAGAGAGTAATACTGGAAGAATGCTAGTCAGACTGGAGGCCTGTGACAAGTGGAATGCCTCAGGGGTTGGTGCTGGGACCACTGCATATTACGTATATCTATGATTTTGATGAGAATGTACAGACATGGTTTGTAAGTTTGAAGACGACACGAAAACAGGCGGCATCATGGAGAGTGAGGAAGGTTATCATAAATTTCAGAAATTACAGCAGTACTTTGATCAGCTGGGGAAGTCGGCTGAGAATTTGCAAATGGCTTTTAATATTGATCAGTGCAAGTTCTTGCATTTTAGGAAGTCAAATCAAGGTTGGAGTTTCATGGTGAATGGTTGGGATCTAAGGAGTGTAGTGGAACAGAGGGACCTTTGGATACGGCTGCAAGTTGATTCAGAGGTATACGGTTCAGTGTAGAAAGCTTTTGGCAAAGTGGCCTTAATCAGTGTATATCACTGAGTATCAAAATTAATGAGTTAAGTTGCAGTTATACAGGATGCTGCTGAGGCCATATTGGTAGCGTTACGTTCAGTTTTGTTCACTTTGCTATAGGAAGGATGTTATTAAACTGGAAAGAATGCAGAAAAAAATTATAAGGATGTTGCCAAGGACTCAATGGACTGGGGAGAGGTTGGACAAACTAGGACTTTTTACTTATGTGTGTGTGAGACTGAGGGAGGATCATATTGAAGTCTGTAAGATCATGGCAGGCATGGATAGAGTGAATGTGCCCAGTTCTTTTTCCCCAGGGTTGGGCAATCACAAACTAGAGAGTATCAGTTTAAGGTCAGAGGAGAAAGAATAAAAGGGAACCTGAGGAACAACCTTTTTACACACAGAGGCTGGTACGCATATGGAATGAGCTGCCAGGGGAAGTGATTGAGGCGGTTACATTAACAACCTTTAAAAGGCATTTGGATAAATACACGGATAGGAAAGGATTAGAAGCAAACTGGGCAATGGCAGGGAAATGGGGTTAGTGTGGATTGCAATTTTGGTGTCTCCGTGCTGTCGGACTCTATGACTCTAACAACCATTTCTTGTCTCCCACTGAATGTTATATTGTACTTTCCCAATTCACTGGAACTGTCTTGACCCTTTAGCCTCCGGGCTTCCATGATGTTAAACTAGAAAGTTCAAGCATTCTATATTGTACGCAGACGCTGTATAAAATGCACCTTATTAATGTTATTATTCCTTAAAAGCTGCTTCAGTACAAGGTTATTAATTCGTCATTCTGACCACACAATACCAAATCCAAAATAACCTGCTCTCTAGTTTGCTTCACAACATACTCTTTAACCTATCTCATATACACTTAGGAATTTATTTTTCACAACATGAGCAGTCACTTAGTTAATACAGTTTAGTTGCAACTTGAGACCATCCCATAAGATTGCAGTATCCACAATACTTGCCTATCTAATTTCCGAAGCATATGATGCTAAGATTTTCTGCTAGCTTTTGGTTTTGATATATAACATACCAATATTTGCTACTCCTTGATATCTGTAAGCTCTACCTAAACTGATTCTGTGGAAGCTGAGGGAAAGGTCTGTGTCGTTATTAGTGACAGATTTGGACAAGACATTCGGGGAGCCTCACCTCGACGCTGAGATGATCTGAAGAAATGTCCTGCAATACAGGATAAGCATAGATATCCTCCCTGCTCTGTCAGGATATGAGTTACCGTATACTCTCTGCTCACTCACACTCACTGTATATCTGTTATAGCACCTACTCTCTTTCCAGATAAGGCTCAGGCACTACCACTCTCACTACTGAATTCAGTAACTTTCTTCCTCACTTTCTCTGTCACCTACGCAATACCCCCCCCCACACACACACACTAATAATGCTATTTTGATTCAAAGCTGTCGACTGACTAATTCCAGACTCACAATTCTCCTAACTACACCAGCACGAACAACAGGGTAACCCATTCCCACTCTCCCTCCCACCCTCCCTTTCTCCCATTCCAGGAGGAAGAGCCTGGAGTAGGACAGAAATGCAAAGCCTGGTGGTGAAGTGCCCGATATCCATTCCCTCACCTCCTCCCCTTACCGTGTGGGTAGGACACTGGTACAAGCCAGAGAGGACTTGGACGCCTCGTGTGGAAATTCTGAAACATCCACGTCCCACTGACCGATTAAGGAGCAATGTTCAGTGAAAGACAATTGTCATTTTAAACCCACTGGCAGTTCCAACGACAGTCGTTTCACATCCAAAAAAAGACACAGATACCTCACTACACAGAGACACAGACACAAAAATAAACAGAAGTATTGGCAAACACCCCAATATACAAACACACACAATATTTACAGGGAGATAGGCATACACACACAGAGACATATACAGTCACATACAAATAAACACAAACACAGTTAACATAGAACATAGAACATAGAACAGTACAGCACAGAACAGGCCCTCCAGCCCACGATGTTGTGCCTACCACTGATCCTCATTTATGCACCCTCAACTTTCTGTGAACATATGCATGTCCAGTCGTCTCTTAAATGTCCCCAATGACCTTGCTTCCACAACTGCTACTGGCAACGCATTCCATGCTCTCACAATTCACTGTGTAAAGAATCCGCCTCTGACATTACGTCGATACTTTCCTCCAACCAGCTTAAAACTATGACCCCTCGTGTTAGTCATATCTGCCCTAGGAAATAGTCTCTGGCTATCGACTCTATCTATGCCTCTCATTATCTTGTATACCTCAATTAGGTCCCCTCTCCTCGTCCTTTTCTCCAATGAAAAAAGTCCGAGCTCAGTCAACCTCTCTTCACAAGATCGGCCCTCCAGTCCAGGCAACATCCTGGTAAACCTCCTCTGAAACCTATCGAAAGCATCCACATCTTTCCTATAATGTGATCAGAACTGATTTAGAAACACATAGGTTGATACACAGACAGACAGACATAGACACACAAACACACAGATAACAAGCAAATAGACACACACACATACACATACACAAACACACACACACACACACACACACACATATATATATCCATACACACACACACACACACACACACAGACACAGGCATATACACACATACAGACGCGCACACACTAACACACACAGACACACAGAGGAACAGAAACTAGTGTCATTAAGATGCAAATCGATATGCTTCGGATTTGTAAGGGAATCAAGGATTCGAGGGAGAAGGCAGAAGAATGAGGTTGAGGTACATATAAGAAATTACTTAACGGAATTTTACACTCGATGGGCCGAATGGCCTCATTCTGCTCCTTGCTTTAGTGTTCTTGTGGTGTTGTGCTATCAGGTATTCTCTTTCTGAGACAGCAGCAGAGGCTGGGTTTGATACATATTTGATTGGAAAGGGTCAGTGGGAATTGGGGCAGGTTTGAAGTCCAGAATTCTTTCTGGCTATTCCTCATTATTGTGTCCTTATGTCTGAAAAGAAGTGGTTATTTGATGTTTGGTTAACATTGTTTATAATAACGGGTGCCACAATGACATAAGGACGTCACTTTCACTTTAGTGTTGTGCTATCTGTGGTGTCCTCATCCTCAGGGAGCAGTGAAGACTCGGTTTTTGAAGATATTCAAGGCTGAGCTTGACTGATCTTTGCTGGACAGGAGAGTCAATGTTTATTGGGAACAGACAGGAGAAGGACAATCGGATTAGTTATGAGCATTCTGAATGGTGCAGCCAAAAGTCCAACTACTGCCCCTACCCCATGCGCTGTGCCATCAATCCACCCTTGAGGCTGTTACAGAGATGTACTGCTGCCCCGACCACATGTTTTGTTCCCTCAATCCACCCCTCAAGGTGATCACAGAGATAGACTGCTGCCCCTAACCCATGTGTTGTTCTCTCGTTCCTTACAGAGATATACTGCTACCCCTTCTCAACGTGTTGTTCCCTAATCCAGCCATCGAGGCTGTTGCAGAGATATACTGCTGCACCTACCCCATGCGTTTTCGCTCAATCAACATCTCGATGCTGTTTGTAAAGTAGGGGACCACCCCTTTGAATCAGGTTGGATCATTATAATGAAACGGTAGAAGACCATCCTTCCCCTCGAAGGAGTTACACAGGAATAGAGAATGAAGTAACTCAGCTCGTTGAGTACATTACACAGCCCAGGAGGAGACCATTCAAACCACCTTAGGTGCTACGCAGGAACGGGGAAGCTGTCGCTAACGGGAAATAGAGAGTCGTGATAAATGTTTATTTTCAGGTTGCAAAGCTGTAACTTGAGTATTGCTGTAGAGATCACTGTGGGATCGTCAATGACAAATAATCTGTATCAAAGAAGGGAACTGAATGGTGCGAAGCTCAATTAGCGCATCACCAAGATGATCATTCAAGATGTCGTCAAATGGAGGTACTGAGTCTGCAATGTGATACAGACAGGGAAGGTTCGTGAGCAAACCTTCAGCAGAAAGAACATAAGGTAAGTTGTCTATTGTGGCAGGAAGGATAAAACAATGGCGAACAATTTAAATGGAGAGAGATTGCAGAACTCTGTGATACAGGCCATTTCCATGTTCCTGGGACATGAACATATGAAGTCAGTCTGCAGATGCAGCAAATGATTTGGAAAGTAAGTGGAATGGTGCTGTTTCTGGCAAAGGTTATCACGTTTAATGAGGAATGTATTACTGCATCGGAATGGGGCATTGCTGAGATCACATCGGATACACTGTGTGCAGTTTTGATCGCCTAAACTTAAAAACAATATATATATAATTCTTTCAGGAGATTTTCATAGATGTTTCCCTTCACACATTCCTGGAAGGAAGGCCTTTTGTTATGGGCTTATCAGTTTTGATCTGAGATGAGAAATCTTCTTGGACCATACATGACTTTCTGAAAGGTGTTTCAGCTGGATGCATGTTTCCTCTTGATAAGGAGTTTAAGTCTAGAGAATAATTTTAAGAATAAGATGCATTGATATCAACACACATATTATATAGACATCGACCGATATTTACAAATCACACAGACGCATATAAACATGTCATCAGATGATAAAGCAGGGACTTTTTCTTCTAATGAAAGGCACCGTGGACAACAACAGCGATGACGCACCTTCATATCGTCCATTATCATCCGTTCCAGAGAATGCTCCAGGAAAGCACACATGGCCCAGTTTGATGTTCAGTTGACATTATTGCATGGTTCAACATAGAGAGGGAGAAAAATGTTCCCTGCCTGAGAAGCAGCAGCTGATTGATCCCTCTCTCTTACTTTGTCCACAGATAGCAAAATGTGAGACCATAAAATCCCTGAGTTATATTCACCACTCGTGAAGGATTCCTAGTGAGGTCTCATTGGAAACTCTCCACTGCTGGAAGCAAAGGGAGTTCAGCCAAATCCAACTGTTCCACAAATAAATCCCATTACCAGCAGTTTATGTGAGAAGAATAATTTCAAAGGCAGAAGAACATTTGGGACAATCTATCTTTTACCATTTGTTGTGAGTTCAACTTCCTGCATTTCACATTTTTCTCAAAAAATGACCCAGTCTGAGTCCTATACAATTGGTCATAACACTAAACTGGCTACATTTACAATTTGTTGTGATCAGTGGAGGAGTGGGACTGGAAAAGGACAGTGACCCTCAACATCTGTCGGAACACAAATGAAAAACTCTTATTGGACTATTCAAGTGGGAATTCCCTTTATCAAACGTTTGTGGGGCCTCGATGTTTGCTTTTGTTCAAAGTTGTGATGTATTCAAACATTTGACAGACAAGTGCATGTAGGAAAATTATATGCAGACAGAAAAGTGCTGCTGAAACCACAATCAGAGCAGCTACGATCTTAGTGCCTTGTGGAGCAGTGACAAAGTATCTAATGACCCATTCCTGCTCCTCAGTCCAATGTTCCTATGTTCAATTCAGCCCCTCAAACCTCCTGCACTGTTGTTGATGGGGGCGTCTTGCTCCAAATGCCTGGTCCACAGTAACACAGGATCTCATTATTCCCTCCAGGCTGTCACATAGTCTGGTGTCGGTTGGAAAATGTTACTTCAAAACCCAGGCTGGGTTCGAAAGTCAACTCTGGTCTCTTTACAGAGTGTCTCCTCTCTGTAACTTGTGCTTCATATGTTGGTCATGGTATAGACCCAGATTCACTGTGAATTCAGCCCCCAGACCTCACTAAGAGATGACTCATAAAGCACTTTGCTCTCTCTGATTGGAACGTTCAATAACATAACGTGCAGAAAAATTACAATCATTAACTTTGTAATTACAGAATATGAGAACATAAGGAAGAGGATCAGGTAGTTCTGATAAGCAAGACATTGTGTACGATCATGGCCGATCTACTATTCGTATTAACTCATCTTTAATGTTTAATTCTTCACACCCCCTCAGCTCTCTGACAGGTCAAAAATCCATCTACGGCCTTTTTAAATACTTTCAGTGATGTAGCTCCCCTAGCTTTCGAGACAAGATAATTCCTGACATTCACTACCCTCTGTGAAAGGAAAACACTCCTCACACAGACACCGTCACCTATTGATGTGAACAAGAGGGGAAAACATGGGCTCAGCAAAGAGTGAATAGCCTTGATATCAAGGCCGTATTTGACTGAGAATGTCATCGGAAGCGCCATCTTAATTGAACTTAATGGAAATCAGGTGTCCCCTCCCCATTGGCTGGGGTCTTTCAGAGCACAAAGGAAGATACCTTTGGTTGGGGGTGAAAAATCTTCTCAGTCCCGGAACATCTCTTCAGGAGATCCTCAGGGTAACTTTCTCAGCACAACCATCTTCAGCTGCTTCATCAATGCCTTTCCCCATCATAAGACTGGAGGTGGGGATGGTCCTTGAGGGTTATACAATGGTCAGAACATTTTGTCTCCCATCAGCTCCTGATGAAGTCTGTGTCCGTGATCAGTAAGACCCGGACAGCATTCAGGCTTATGCTGTTGTAGTGTCGGTCACATTCATGTAACAGTGCTGTCAGACACAGTTAAAAGAGGAGCTCATTCAACACCTCAAGCTGGTTACATACAGAAATGTGGATGCCATTCAGCCCATCAAAACTACTGAACAAGAAGAGGGGCAGCCCATTCAATACTCCTACTTGTTCCACAGGAAGTGAAGGGGTCTGGTCAGTACATCGAGCTGTTGAACAAGATGATGTAGAGCCCAATCAGACCCATGAACCTGTTCCATGGGACCTGAAGGAGGCCATTCAGCCCCACGAGATTGTTATACATGGACAGGAGGGTGTCATTGATGCTCCAATACGACAAACCAAAGGAGCAGAAACTGCACTCATGGATGGCTCTACGAGGTTCCTCATGGGTCCATTGCCGGTGAAACGTCTGCTACTTTAACGTGGTTTGCTAGCAGTGAGGAGGGAAGCCAGATGTTCTGCATCAAGTCTCAAAGAGGCATCTTCCATCCCTGAGTAGACAGACCCATGTTCTCCATGGAGGTCATAAGATGATGGGAATAGTTAACTGTTTTAGAATGAAGACATTGTGGCTGTTGTCAGGATTTTGTATAAGGTTATGTTCAGTGTAGGGTCACACACGAAATGCATTATATTCAAAGTCTGACCTTCTCTCTCTTTCTCTCTCTCTCTCTCTCTCTCTCTCTCTATCGATATAGGGAGTGGGGGTAGGTGAGGGGAACGTCCTCAGATTCTCTTGTAACTCGAGTAAAAACAAGCCATGGATTTTATCACCGTATCAATATCTGTTTAGAATATCATGAGAGACTGTCCATTCCCCTTAAGTTTCAATTCAATCATCTTTTATTCTCTCACAGCGCTAAAGATTAATCTTCATTCACCCCTCATTTTACCACTATCCCAGGCATTAGTCTGGTGAAAAACCTTGCACTCTCTCTGTGGCAGGACGATTATTTCTTATAAAGGAAAAAAATATCTGTCCACAATGTCCCAAAGACTGCCTCAACCACACTCTCAGGTTTGATCACAATAGTTCCTTTTCCTCACTGAGACATCTCCGTTTCTTTCCGGTGGTGAAAAAAAACCTTTCCTTCTCGCTACACTGCGACTGACGAGGAATTTAAAAGCTCCTTACATCCATGTCTGAGCATCAACAAAGCCAACACCAGAGGTGCTTCGGGAGATGAACATCACGCTCAGGAAATGACTAAGAGAGATTGAAATCAGGAATGGTCACCCATCTGAATGGAAATGAGCTGTAGAAATATGGGAAACAGGCAGAAAAAGGGAGCTATCTTCCCTTTTGTTCTTCCCTCATCGGTCAGGCAGCATGTTCTGCCTATCTTGAACTGAGTAGCTGGTTGAGCTGTTCCACAGGACAGTAAATAGTAAAACACATTGCTGTGGGTTGATAGTCACACAGAGAGCTGATCAGGGAAGGATGACCCATCGCCTTCTCTAAAGGACATGACGCAAGCAGATGGGCTTTTTATACTTAATGATAATGGATTCACTTCAATGCCACGAATTTCCTTCATATTAACAGATTATTATTCTGTGGCTCTAGATCATGAGTCAATGACTTGACACCATGCATTATCTTCCCGTCAGAGAGTTTCTGTTCAGAGAACAAGTTAAACATTTTAAGTGCAATTACGTTGTGATGGACATGTTTTTAGAAGGGGCTTGAAACAGTTGATTCCGGATTTATCAGAGGGTCAAAAGATGGTTTACTCAGAAGGTGCACTGTGCTTGAGGAGGAGACTGGAATATCATGATGGTGGTATTGGAGAGGATATGGAGATATCGACCTGTGCAGGGCTAGAAGGATTATGGCGTTTTAGAGTTCCTCCTCGCAATTTTGTGAGTAACTTGAAAGTAGTAATTGGCTCATTATAATTTCTAAAGAATGGAATATCTGTTTGGAGCTGAAGACGTAGACTTCCACCTTTGCTAATTTTAATAAAATGAGCAACAATTCAGTTTAACCTGCTTTAATAGACTTACCAGGAACACCATCTATAGCGAGGATGGGACAGTAACCAGCTTGAATAACAATCAGTACATCATAGATCCATCATGCTAATGATATCGAAGTTGGGAAAGCCAGTAAAGACGGTAGTTTAAACTCCTGTCCATTGTTGGAACACTCCAGGCTAAAGTTCTCAAATTGTGATCCATTGTTGGTACATTCCAATCTAATGTTTCCAGATTCGGATTCGTTGTTGCAGCATTCCAGTCTAATGTTCTCAAATTCTGATCAATTGTTGGATCATTCCAGTCTAACGGTCACAGATTCTGTTCTTGGCTTCCCCTCTCTCTGTAGCTGCTGATTCCTGTTAGTGCTGTGAGTGATGCTCCGACTCATACTATGGGATAACACATTGAATTGTGTCTCTCAGTAATAGAAAAGCAAACCCTCCAGTGACACATTTAGGATACAAGGAGACTGACATTAATCACAGTCAGTGAGCAAATAGCTCCAACAAACACCTTTCAATTCAATACTGTTTTATTAAAATTCAAAATAATGAATGAAATTTACACATCCTGGATTACATCTGTGAGGGTGAGTGAAGGAACAAATGTTGGGGCTTGTAGATCAATTGAGTGTAACCATGCAATCTCCATTTGATATGGAAGAAATGCTTTAGGTTTATTGGAACATAAATATGCTTCTCTGCTCAGTAATTACAATATCGGTAAAACATTGAGAGAACGTTTACAGTCCATGACTGACACGAAAATGTGTCACAAAGAGCGTGGGATTATAACAGATAGACGGTATGGATATGTGAAAAGAGAATTGTTCAGAAGAGACAATGGGGACTGCAGATGCTGGAGATTTCAGTGTAGATAAAGTGTGGTGGCGAAAAAGGCACAGCACTTCAGGCAACATCCATGGAGCAAGAGAGTCAACATTTCACGCAGGACCCTTCTTCAGGACTGGGGAGGGGGAAGAGGGATGAAAGACAAATCGGTGGTGGGAGTGAGGCTGAGGGAAAGGTAGACAATAGGTGAAAGAAGATGGGAGGTGATGGTGATAGGTCGGTGGGGAGTACCGAGAGGATCTGCAGGTAACCTCGAGAGTGCGGATCTGAGTCAGAGGGTTGGACCTGGGATCTGGGTTGGGGAGGGAAGATTTGCAAATTAATGATCCAATGTTCATGCCGTGTGTTTGTTGGCTCCCGAGGCAGACGATGAGGTGTTCCTGGTAACATCCTGCTAAATCTCTTCTGAACCTTCTCCAGCTTAATAATATCGTTCCAAAAACAGAACTGCACAGAGTACTGCCGAAGAGGCTTTACCAAATTCCAGCGCGATCCCAGCATGATTTCCCAACTTCTAAAATCAATGGTCTGAGCAATAAAGGCACCTCTAGACGTCAGTCTCTCAATATGCTGCAAAGAATTATACCTGTGCCCCTGGCTCCCTGTTTTCTACAGCACTATCACTGCACTACCATTAATTGTATAAGCCCTCCCCTTGTTTGTTTTACCAAAATGCAATACCTCACATTTATCCAAGTTAAAATCCATCTGCTACACCTTAGCCCAGTGAGTGATATTACTACCCCCTCCCCACCCCTTCAGAATTAAAAGACTCTCCCTCTCCATGAAGCCTACAAACACCAGCCTTGACTTTCCCAAAGACACAGAGCTTGGTTTGCCTTGTGCAGGCGGAGGAAAGAGTGGATAAGGAGAGTCTTGAAAGGAAATAGTTGCCTAGTTTGAATGAATAATTTTAGGAAGAGGGATGCAACATGTTATAAGTTGGAAACAGTGACCGATGTTTGTTGTGCTCTTTCGTCATGTACGGTGTTCAGTATTGGGATTGTTTCGAGATACTTCATAGTGCCGAGTGTGTTTACAGGATTTCTTTCCCAAATATTGCAGCTTATAGATAATAGCCATTTAAGCTGGAAATCGTAGCCTAGCAATTAAAGATGTCCATAGTTTATCTCAATGGCAAAGCACATGATCTCAACATCCTACAGTTGAGGTTAATATCGTTTATTTGTTTAACAATGAGAACTGTTGCTTGTGACTTTCAGTAATGCTAATCATAATTTGATAAATCCATCCAAAGCTGAAAGCTGACACTGAAAATATGACCCAAATTCTGAGCATGGTTTAAGTCTTATGTAGTGGATATCACTCTGCTCTTGTGCCAGAGTTCTGGATTCGATTCCAGTCCATGAACTTGTGGCAGTGTCACAATCTCTGGAGCAGATGATCTGGATTCAAGTTCTGCCTGTTGTGGAGGTATGTCACAGCATATCAGAACAGGCTGATGAACACACAGGGGAATCATGATGCAGCTTGAGAGGCTACTGCTGAGTGGATGTAGTGTCCCTACCTCTGAGCCTAAAAGTCGAAGGTAAAATACCACAGAGATGTTTAACCCTATGTCGGAACTTAGATTAGATTTCCTACAGTGTAGAAACTGGTCTTTCAACTCAACAAATCCACACTGACCCTACCAGATACATTTCCCTCTGATTAATGCACCGAACTCTATGGATAATTTAGCATGGCCAATCCACCTGACATGGATTGTGGTAGGAAACCAGTGCACCGAGAAGAATCCCACGCAGACACAGCGAGTTTGTGCAAACTCCACACAGGCAGTCACCCAAGGCTGGAAAACGTTGATTAAAGTGGTTTTAGAATTGTGACTGGATGGAGACGGAAAAAATGTCAGTATTGAATTTCAGAATTTTGGCCAGTGATAACTGAAAACACAGCCATTCGTGTTGACTGGAATTACACCTGCATTTTCTAAAGGTTTATACAATCATGGGAAGGATAGTCAAGGTCTATTTCCCAGGGTAGGGGAGTCCAAAACTACTGGGCATAGGTTTAAGGTGGGAAGAGAAAGATTAAGAGGGACCTAAATGTCAACTTTAACACGCAGAGGGTGGTGCGAGGACGGAATGAACTGCCAGAGGAAGTGCAGGAAGCTGGTACAAGTACAACATTTAAAAGGCATGGGTGTATTAATAGGAAGGGTTAAGAGGGATGTGGGACAAATGTTGGCAAATGTGATGAGATTAATTTCTTAGACTAATAATCATTATACAAACCCCATCCAATATACAACCAATCCTGACGTAATATTTAAATTTGCTAATCACGTTTTCTGTAATTCTCAGATAAATCATTAGTATAACTGAAACAAAAACGTGGATCCAATACATTTTCCTGTGGTCCCATGTTTCCAGTTCGAGAAACAATCCTTCACGAGCACCCTATCTCCAGCCATTAAAAAGGTGTGTAAACAGAAACACGCGCACACAACCCTTCACCAACATCTTGTATCCTGCCATTAAACAGTTATACACAGAAACACACACACAACCCACCAGCACCACTCTGTCTCTTGCCATTAAAAACTTTTACAGAGAAACACAGACACACAAACCTCCAGCACCACTCAGTCTCTTGCAGATATGTACAGAAACACACGCACAAATCTCCATCACCACCCTGTCTCTTGCCAGTATACACATGTACACAGAACTTAGATTAGATTTCCTACAGTGTAGAAACTGGTCTTTCAACTCAACAAATCCACACTGACCCTCCCAGATACATTTCCCTCTGATTAATGCACCGAATTCTATGGATAATTTAGCATGGCCAATCCACCTGACATGGATTGTGGGAGGAAACCAGTGCACCGAGAAGAATCCCACGCAGACACAGCGAGTTTGTGCAAACCCCACACAGGCAGTCACCCAAGGCTGGAAAACGTTGATTAAAGTGGTTTTAGAATTGTGACTGGATGGAGACGGAAAAAATGTCAGTATTGAATTTCAGAATTTTGGCCAGTGATAACTGAAAACACAGCCATTCGTGTTGACCGGAATTACACCTGCATTTTCTAAAGGTTTATACAATCATGGGAAGGACAGTCAAGGTCTATTTCCCAGGGTAGGGGAGTCCAAAACTACTGGGCATAGGTTTAAGGTGGGAAGAGAAAGATTAAGAGGGACCTAAATGTCAACTTTAACACGCAGAGGGTGGTGCGAGGACGGAATGAACTGCCAGAGGAAGTGCAGGAAGCTGGTACAAGTACAACATTTAAAAGGCATGGGTGTATTAATAGGAAGGGTTAAGAGGGATGATCAACACAGAAACACACACACAACCCTCAACCACTAACCTGGCTCTTGTCATTAAGCAGATATACACATTATCCGCACACAAGCCTCCATCACCACTCTGTCTCCTGCTATTAAACAGATATACAGAGAAACACAGACACCAACACCCTTCTGTCTCCTGCCATTAAATAGTTATACACAGAAACACACACAGAAAACCTACCACCACTGCCCTGTCTACTATCGTTAAGCAGATATGTACAGAAACAAACACACAACGCTCCACGACCGCCCTGGCTCCTGCCATTAAACACATACACACAGAAACACACACGCACAGCCCTCCATGTCCAACCTTTGTTCTGTCATTAAGCAGATAGACACAGAAACACACACACACGCACACAGAGCCATATTGGGACACAGACAGGGTAATGTCTTTAATATAGAGAGATCATTTTTGATTAAAACATGGATCAAGAGTTACAGCGGGAAGGGGGGAATTGTTTTGAGAAACATATCAGGATGAAGCGAACAGCAAAGCAGACTTGATGGGCCAAATGACCTTATTTCAATTTCCTATGCTGTGTGGCCTTAAGACGGCAGGAATATTTTCCCAAGTGTGCAATGGAGGCTGAGTTTGATAAATACTTTACTGAACAGTCAATTGGAATGTGGGATAGGTTTGAGGGCTGCAAGGTCCAGCAATTTCTGTATTTGTTTAAGATTAAGACGCATTCATTTTAACACACTTATTGTGAAGATATTATACGTTTTATTGTTACATTACGAAGGCACATGGAGACACATTTACAAATCAAGTAGAGCCAATTTTTGTTAATGAAGTGCTTCTGTGCATGACAGCCTCGTTGATGCGCCTGCATGGAGCAGGGAATGTGATGGTGTCATATAGTTCAGACAATGTTCAAGGAGAGCTCACATGGTATAATGTGGGGTCTGATAACATCACTGATTCACATCAGAGAAAGAAAAATGTACCCTACCTGAGAAGGAACATTCTATTGTCCCCTTTCTTTTTTCCCTGTCCCTCATCACAAGAATGTTTGAGAGCTAAAACAAAAGCCTCGTCGGTTTTACCACTCATGGAAGATTCCTGATGGGAATCTCCTCACTGCTTGAAACAAAGGGAATTCAGACAAATTCAACTGTTCCAGCAAGGTATCACATTGTCCGAATTTTGTGTGAGCAGAATAACTTCAGAAGTAATTATTCAGACTCGATAGAGATGGGGGACAGACAGGAGATTCTGTGACTGCAAATGGTAATCCGGGATGGTGTGTAGCCTTCCACGTGCCAGTGTCTAGGATGTCTTCGAGCGGTTGCAAAATGTTCTCCGGGGGCAGGGAAGCAGCCATAAGTCATTGTGCAGTTGGTACAAATGATCTAGGTAGAAATAGTGATGAGGTCCTGCAGAGTGATTATAGAGAGCTAGGGAAAAGGACAAAAGCCAGGAACATGACAGCAGTAATCCCCGTGATACTTCCAGTTCAATGTGCTATTGAGGGTAAGAGCAGGAGGGTATAGAAGATGAATGTGTGAGTAAAGAATTGATGCATGAAGCAGTGGTTAAAATTTTTAGATCACTAGAATATTTTGTCGAGCAGGAGTGACCTGTTCAATAAGGACGGGTTATACCTGAACTGGAAGGGGACCAATATTCTGGCAGGCAGATTTGCTAGTGCTACAAGAGAGGACCTCAAATAGCTTGGCTGTGGTGGGAGGGGGGTGGGTGGGGGTGTGGCATCCTCAACAGCAGGGAAATCAAGTGCGAGGTTGGAAGGAGATAGAGTAATGAGAAACAGTAAAGTGAAGACATAGGTTAGGTTGGAACACGGCACGGAGCAAGGAATGCCTGTTGGATTAAATTGCATCTGTTTCAATGCAAGAAGTATTGCATTGAACTCTGGAGTGGATAGGTACATGAGACTGGGATATTATAGCCATTACAGAAACACGGTTAACAGAGGGCCAGGACTGGCAGCTTAAGGTGGGACAGAGATTGGGGAAGGAGGGAAGGGAGAGTTGCATTTCCGATTAAGGCGAGAATCGCAGCAGTGATCAGAGATAAAATAACTGATTTTATCATCCAGGGAGGCTTTGTGGGTGAACTTAAGAAATAAGAAGGGATTGGTGACATTATCGGTCTTGCAATGTAGTCTCCCGAACAGTAAGCAGGAATTAAAGGAACAAAAGTACGAAGAGAGATTGGGGAGACTTGCGGAACCAATAGGATTGTCATATTGGGAGATTTTAATTTTCCTAATATACACTGGGACTGACATAGAACTAAGGGCTTTGGCGGGGTGAATCTATTAAGTATGTTCAGGTAAGTTTACTCAAGCAGTATGGAGAGAGACCTACTCAGGAAGGGGCAAAACTTGACCTACTCTTGGGACATAGAGCAGGACAGGCGACTGAGGTGATAGTGGGGGAGCACTTTGGAACCAGTGCTAATAGTTGTATTAATTTTGAAATAGCTATGGAGAGGTACAAAATTGGTCATCAGGTTCAAGTTCTAACTTAGGGCAAGGTGAATTTCGATGGAATCAGATATGAGCTTGCAGGGGTTGATTGGAGGCAAAGGGACCTCTAGCAAACGGGAGATAGCTAGAATTAAAGGTCTCTACGTTCCTGCAAGGGTAAAAGGCAAGGTTGATTGGAACAGGGAACCGTGGTTGACAAGTGATATTAAGGCGTAGCTCAGGTTCAGGTAGCTGGTATCAAGGGATTGCCTGGAGGTATACAGGGGATACAGGAGTTTACCGAAGAAGGAGAAGATCATGGTGAATCCGAAGAGGTTATTTAAGTATATTA
Source organism: Hemiscyllium ocellatum (assembly GCF_020745735.1). Lineage (NCBI taxonomy): Eukaryota > Metazoa > Chordata > Chondrichthyes > Orectolobiformes > Hemiscylliidae > Hemiscyllium > Hemiscyllium ocellatum. The sequence goes on along the minus strand of NC_083414.1, from coordinate 80,442,301 downwards.
AATAAAGGAGAATCACTACAGTAAGAATATGACCCGTCAAGGACCAAAATGGACATGTGTATGTGCAACTGCAGGAGATGGGCAAGGTTCTCCATTATCTCAATTAACATTTCTCCTATGTGTTTACGATGGTGAAAGACATTAAGACTTGGGAGCTTGAGATGTTAATGGTAATACCTTTGGGATAGTCCATATCATAGTTGAAGTGGTGTTGGATTTATTAGAATGTATGCAGGTTGATATATCTCCTGGTTCTGACTAGATGTATCAAAACATAAGGCAGGAGGCTAAAGATGAAACTACGGGGACCACTGGCTGATATTTTTACATCATCCTTAGTTACAGGCGAGGTCCCAGAAGACTGGAGGATAGTGAATGTTGTGCCCTTATTCAAGGAGAGAAGACAAGAAAAACCTGGGAACTATAGACCAGTAAGCCTAACATACGTTTGTTGATGAGAGTGAGGGAAGTTTTCAGAATTTGCAGCAGGACGTCGATTAGCTGGGGAAGTGGGCAGAGAAATAGGGAAATTCAGTTTAACATAGATAAGTGTGATATCTTGTATTTTGGAAAATCAAAGAAAGGTGGGAATTTCATGGTGAATGACAGGGCCTTAAGGGGTGTACTGGAACAGAGATTCTTTGGAATTAAAGGTGCATGGTTCTCTGAAAGTGGAGTCACAGGTAGGAAGGGCAGTGAACAAGGGTTTTGGCACATTGACCTTCATCACAGGGCACTGAGTTTAGAATTTGGGAAGTTATGCTGCAGTTATACCGAGTGTTGGTGAGGCCGCACTTGTAGTGTTGTGTTCCGTTTTGGTCACAATGCTCTCGGAAAGATGTTGTTAAACTGGAAAGAACACAGACAAAATTTACAACGGTGTTGCCAGGACCCAATCATCTGAGTTACAGAAGCGGTTGGACAAGCTAGGATATTTATCTTCAGAACATAGGAGACTGAGGGGGAGGGCATCCTTGAAAGGGGTGTCACAGTGGCTCATTGGTTAGCACTGCTGCCTCACAGCACCAGAGACCCGAGCCTTGGGCATATGCCTGTGTGGAATTTGAACATTCTCCCGATGTCTGCATGGATTTCCTCCGGAGCTTCAGTTTCCTCCCAGAATCCAAAGATGTACAGGTCGGGTGAATTGGCCATGCTAAGTTGTCCATAGTGATCGTTGCGGGATTCAGGGGTAAATACAGACAAGAGGAACCAGTCTGGGTGGGTTACTGTTCGGAGGGTCGCTGTGGACTTGTTGGCCAAAGGACCTGTTTCCATACTCTAGGGAATCTAATCTAATCTGAACTCTACAAGATCACGAGAGGCATGGATATGGTGAATGGACGCAGCGTTTTTTTGCCAGAATTGGGGAATTTAGGACTAGATAGCATCAATTCAAGGTTAGAGGGGAAAATATAAAAGGGTACAAGAGGGCCTGCATTTTTACACAGAGAGCGCAATGAGCTGCCAGTGGAAGTGGATGATGCATTTACATTAACGATATTTAAAAGGCACTTAGACAAGTACATGGATAGGAACGATTCAGAAGCATATTTGCCACGTGCAGGGAAACGGGGTTAGAGTAGATGGACATTGGGTCAGTACGGACCAGTTTGCGCCAAAGGGCCTGTATTCATGCTGTAGGACTCTATGACTCTATACGTTGAAGAACATTTGTACCAAACGCTCATTTTTCCTTTTGTCAAGGGTTTGAATAGTACTGGCACAAAGTTCTTTCAATTTAACGTTGCAGAGATATTGCTTTTCAGTTTGTTAATAAACGTGTGTGTGTGTGTGTGTGTGTGAAATATCAGTATACATATTTGCAATATCCTCTCATCATTATTTTTTCCACCATAGCTTGAGTAAGTTTGTTTTGGTCATAAACGTGTTGTTTTAGCAGATTAGAGAAATCTGCCTGACTTGTTTCTAACACTGACTCTGACACCCTCTGGGAACTATATCCTTGGCCATATAACCAACTTAGTTATATTTAAATTTATTTGTGACCAATGGAGGAGAGGAACTAGAAAAGGGAAGAGTGATCCAAAAACACAAGGAATAATAGATTCAGTGAGCCAAACATCAGTGTAGGGAAGGTTGTTGGAAGGTATTCTGAGGGATAGGATTGACATGCATTTAGAAAGACAAGGGCTGATTAAGGATAGTCAACATGGATTTGTGCGATGGAAATCATGCCTCATTAATGTGATTGAGTATTTTGAAGAGATGACAATGATTGTCAAAGGCACTGTGATGTACATTGTTTACACAAACTTCAACGAGGCGTTGACTGAGCTTCCTCATAGACTACTAAGTTTAGATTGGAATCCATGGAAAGCAACAAGTTGGATATAAAATTGGATTGAAGGTAATGGATATTTTACCAGACAATGGGCTTGTGGCCAGCGTTGTGCTAAAAGACTCAGTGCTGACCTCACCGTTTTTTAAATCGTGTATATAAGTGACTTGGATGTGAATATCGGAGGCACGGTTCGTAAGTTTACAGATAACATCAACTAAATGTTGCAGTGGACAGTGAAAGAGATGAGTAGAACGGCACCCTTGACTATCAAAGGGCCCAGGACTGGCAGATGGATTTTTTAATTTAGATATTTGTGAGGTTTTGCATTTTGGTAAGTGAAAGCAGGGTAGTGCGCTGGGGAATGTTGCTGAACAAAGAAATCCATGGGTGCAGGTTCATACTTCCTTGAAAGTTGAATTGCAGGTGGACAGGGTGTTGAAGAACACGGTTGGAATGCTTGCCTTTAATCGGTCAGAACACTGAGTATAGGAGTTGACGGGGCATGTTGCGCCTGTAGAAGATGCTAGTGAGGCCACTTTGAGAACACAGCGACAATTCCATTGGCTGTGCTGGTGGGAGGAGTATGAGACGGCACAGTAAATGTTTATAAGGAATTTCTGGTACTGGAGGGTTTGAGCTTCATGGCGAGGATGAATAGGTTAAGGTTTTTTCCCCTGGATGAGCAGAGGCTGAGGGGCGACAGAAAAGTGGTTTATAAACTCACGAGGATCATGGATAGTCTGACTGGCCAAGGTCTTTTTCCCAAGGTAGGGAGGCTCCAAAAATAGACTGCATAGGTTGAAGGTGAGAGGGGAATGATATAGAGTGGGCCTTAGGGGTACCATTTTCATGCAGAATGTGGAGCTGTTGTGGAAAGGTCTGTCAGTGAAAATGGTGAAAGTGAGTACAGTTACACATTTAAAATATATTGGAATAGGAGCATGAATAGGAAAGATTCAGAGGGATATGGGCCAAATGGTGGCAAATGAGACGAGATCAGATTGCGATATCTGGTTGGCATGGGCAAGCTGGAATAAAGGATCTGTTTCCATGCTGAATGACTCTCTGATTCTAAAAGAGGGCCTTTCAAGTGGGAATTTTCTTCTGCAGAAGTTTGAGGTGCCTCTTTGTTTACATTTACTCAAAGCTGAGTTAGTAGAGAAGTGATAATGGGATAAAAACAGGAAAGTGGGGCTGAGACCACAACCTGATCAGTCACAATCTTCATGCCTGGTGGAGAAGGCTCAAAGTGTCTAATTACCCACTCCAACTCACCAATCCCATGTTCCTATATTCCATTCAGTCCCTCATACCTGATAGACAGAAGCAGTTAGACAGGCCACTTACTGCTATCACCTGGTGCACAGCAACAGATGAGACCATTCTGCCCCTCAAGACTGTCACACACGGTTTGAGGTGATTTGGAAAATGTAATTGGAAAACCCAGGCTCATCTCTCTTCACAGAGCTTCCCCTCCCTGCAACTTGGGCTTCATTTGTTGATCATGTTGTAGACCCAGATTCATTTGAATACAGCCCCCATACCTCACCCAGAGATCGCTCACAAAATCCTCTCCTCTCTCTGACTGCAACATTCAATAATAGACCATCTATTAAAATAACACCCACTAACAGAATGTGAGAATATCACAAACAGGGTCTGGTTAAACCCCAACATGTCTGCCTTGCCCTTCACGACGATCATGGCTGATCTGCTCTCGGTCTCAAATCCTCTTTAATGCCCGATTCCTTCTAGCTCTCACCTCTCTGACAGGTCAAATCCATCTAACCCATATTTAAATAGCTTCATAGAACATAGAACATCAAACAGTACAGCACAGTACAGGCCCTTCAACCCTCAAAGCTGCACCAACCTTTTATCCCACTCTCAGATCATAGTAACCTACATACCCTTCATTGTAATATCCTCCATGTGCCTAATATTCGCTTACATCTTCCTAATGTACCTGACTATACTATCATTACTGGCAGTGCATTTCATGCACCCACCATTCTCTGTGTCAAAAACCGACTTCTGACATCTCCTCTAAACCTTCCTCGAAAGGATGCCTCCTTGTGATAGCTATTTCTGCCCTGGGGAAAAAAAATTATGGCCATCCAATTATATATGCCTCACAACATCCTGTACATCTCTAACAAGTTACCTCTCATCCTTCTTCCTTCCAATAAGAAAAGCCCTGGCTCCCTCAAACATTCTTAATACGATCTGCCCTCCAGTCCAGCCAGCATCTCTGGTAAATTTCCTCTGCACCCTTTACAAAGCTTCCACATCCTTCCTAAAATAGGGTGACTACAATTGAAGAAAATGTTCCAAGTGCGGTCTAACCAGGGCTCTATTGAGCTGCAACAAATCTTCGCGGCCCTTAAAGTCAATCCCCCTGCTAATGAAAGCTAACACACCATTCGCCTACTTAACAATCCGATCAATTTGGGCAGCAACTTTGAGGGATCAATGGACATGGACCACAAAATCCCTCTGTTCCTCCATACTGCCTATTAACCTGTGTTCTACATTCAAATTTGAGCTTAAAAAGGAAACACTTCACACTTTACCAATTTGAACTCCATCGGCTACTCCTCAGCCCAGCTCTTCTTTATGTCAATGTCTCATTGCAACCTACAACAGCCCTGCACACTATGTATCACTCCGTAAACCTTTGTGTTGTCCACAAACTTACTAACCCACCCAGACACTTCAACATTCAAGTCATTTATAAAAATCACAAATAGCAGAGGTCTTAGAACGAATCGCTGTGGGACACCACTGGTCCCTTGTATTGATCTCGCTCCCCTAACTCTCCTGACATTCATTACCCTCTGTTTGAAGAAAACATTTTCTGCTTCGACACCATAACTTATTAATATGAATAAAAGAGGAAACACTGGGACTCAGGTATTAGGGACTGGACCTGATCATAAGACAGAATTTGCCTGAGAATGACATCAAGGAGCCTGAGCAAAAGCGCACTTAATGAGAATTCATTGTGAACGCTCCACTTTTTGGAGTCAGTCACAGCACAAGGGAAGATGTGGGCGGCACGGTGGCATAGTGGTTAGCACTACTGCCTCACAGCGCCTGAGACCCGGGTTCAATTCCCGACTCATGCGACTGACTGTGTGGAGTTTGCACGTTCTCCCCGTGTCTGCGTGGGTTTCCTCCGGGTGCTCCGGTTTCCTCCCACAGTCACAAAGATGTGCGGGTCAGGTGAATTGGCCATGCTAAATTGCCCGTAGTGTTAGATATGGGGTAAATGTAGGGTTATGGGTGGGTTGCGCTTCGGCGGGTCGGTGTGGACTTGTTTCCACACTGTAAGTAATCTAATCTAATGTTTACCATCAGTGGCCGTCACTCATGGGACGCAACTATAGAGATCCTCAGTGTAGCTCCCTCAGACAGCCCCAGTTGGTCATAAAATAATACCTACAGTGCGAAAGCATTCAGCCCATTGAGTCCAAACTGAGCAGAAGTGGGGATATTTACTGAAGTTTACATAACATTCAGAACACGTTGTCCCTCTTCAGCTCTTGAAGCAGTCAGTGTCCAAGTGCTACAAGATCCAGACAACACTCAATATCACGCTGTTAAAGTCTGGGTAACATTTATGAAACAACACTATACATTTCCACAGTAAATGGTGAAGCTCATTCAGCTCCTCAATCTGGGTTCACAAAAATATAGGGAAGTCACTCGCCCATCAAACTATTATAAGATGGATGATAGTTTGCTCAGTCCCTCCTGCCTATTACACAGGGAGAGAAGGAATCTGCTCACTCCCATGCATCATTTACACGGGATCAGAAAGAGATTATTTCACACCTAGAGTCACTGACAAAGGAGCAGGAAAAGTTCGTTCAGCTTCACAAGTCACTAATACAGGAACAGGAAGGTGTCTGAGATGCTCCAACATCACAAACAAATGTAAGGACTGCACAGATAGACGGCTCTGACCTGGTCCACATGGTGTAATTACTCATAGTACATGTGTGCTACTTTAATATGGATTTCTGGCAGTAGGAATGAAACCAAGTTTGTTAACCATTCTCCAAGGTGTCTTCCATCTTGAAGAAAGCAAACCCATGGTCTCCATGGAGGTCAGTCGCAGAAGAGGAATGGTTAACTGTTTCAGAATGAAGTTATTGTGGCTGCTGACAGGATTGTGTACAAAGTGACATTCAATGCAGTGTCACACAGTAACTACGCACTAAAATATTCAGAATTCATTCTGAGCCTGTACCTCTCTGACAAACAACATGGGGGCTCTACAGAAGCACTTAAACTATCGGGAATCAAACATCTAAATAAAAGTATGAAGCTTTCACCCTATTCAGCTGTTTGGGACATCATGGGTATCCATCCATAACCATCAAGTTTCTACTTCGTTATTCTCTCACAGTGCTACAGATTAAACACATAGCTCCTGCACTCTCTGCTGATGGTACCATCATGCCAGGATTTAGTCTGGTGAAAGTCCTTTGCACCCTCCCGGTGACAAAGTGATCATTATTTATAAAACAGACCAAATGTGTACACAATGCACCACATACTCTCTCAAAAAACACGAGCATGTCCTACCTCTGCTACTTCAATCATTTTGTATGAAGAGCTACATACAATTTACTTCCTGCCCTGTGAGGATTCAGTTAGTGACTTATGACCAAGGACATCCAGGTCCTTTTCAACAAAAACACTTGCCAAACTCTTTCAATTAAAAAAAAGTCCATACGTGAATTATGATATTTGTTGTTCCCATCTGAATTTTTTTTCCTTTGGACAGCTATTGCTCAAAAACTGATCCTGCTGATACCCAACAAGCCCTCAGTCCAGAGAAAAACACTGCTCTTCTCGTATCTCCATTATCCAAATTTTAATCCATGTGGTATATATTCCACTTCTACCTACCCATGGACACTAACATTCCCCACTCACCTGTATTCAACCATGACATACATCTTCTGAAAATCAAAAACTCCACTCCCACTGGTTCTCAATTGTCAATGTCACAACAGACAATCTGCACAAACTCCAGCAGGTTTATCAAAGATCATTTTCCTTTCCTCAATCTAGGAATCTACCAAATAAGATCATTATTTCCCAAGCGTCTGGGTGTCACGATCCTTATAAGATTTTCCAAAGTTTTACTCACAGCTGACATCAAGTTAATTAGTTTTCTTTTTGCCCTGTCCGGCCTGTTTTAAATGTTTAGGTTTACAATAGCTGCTTTCCAGTCTGCAGTATCTTTTCCAGAATCTAACCAGCTTTGAAGAATAATTCGTAAGTCTTTCACTACGGATGGCACGGTGGCACAGTGGTTAGCACTGCTGCTTCACAGCGCCAGAGACCCGGGTTCAATTCCTGACTCAGGTGACTGACTGTGTGGAGTTTGCACGTCCTCCCCGTGTCTGCGTGGGTTTCCTCCGGGTTCTCCGGTTTCCTCCCACAGAACAAAGATGTGTGGGTCAGGTGAATTGGCCATGCTAAACTGCCCATAGTGTTAGGTAAAGGGGTAAATGTAGGGGTATGGGTGGGTTGCGCTTCGGCGGGTCGGTGTGGACTTGTTGGGCCAGAGGGCCTGTTTCCACACTGTAAGTAATCTAATCACTAGCTCAGTTGTCACCTGCTCAATACTCTGGGTTGAAGATCATCACATGCAACAACATCCCAAACTTCAATTCGATTAGATTTTCAAAAGCATACTCTTCATTCATTCTAATTTCCTGCAGTTTCTAATTTTTACCAGTCACTCTGTTTCCTAGTTTTCCAGGAAGTTAGTTTCTGTACATTCCGCTGTGGAGATTGAGCCATTGTATTCCTCTCAGCAAGCAGGTGGCTTCTGTCAGCTCGTGATACATCGGAGAATGCCCTTTAGAGATGCTGAGCGTATAATCCACTCTGTCTGGAATGATCCAGAATCAATCCAGTTTTCTTCATCGTGAGTGTCAGCAGTCCTGTCCCTTGTCTGAGACCACAGGTTATACTGAAAGAGGGCGAACACCTCAGTGAGCGCATCATTTTTGAAACAAGCTGGCTTCAAACTTTACACCTGAATTGGTCCAGCGTAGAAAAATGTTCCTGGAAATCCCAGGGAGAATAGTGCAGTGCCCTGGGTCCCCCCTGCTGACAGAGCTTGCCTTCCGTGTAGTCTCCACTCCATTTGTTTACTATGGACCCAGACACTCTGTAAATGCACTGTCCAGAGTGGTGTCACCAGCCCCTCCTGTCTCCTGAATGAACCCAGCAGCTGACATTACAAACCCGGGGAAAGCATCCTCAGAACCTCACCTGATTTTCTAATGACAGCAGCAAGTCAATTTTCCCCCACCCATGGTGCACACATTCAATGTTGAAAATGCCTCCGTCTCCTTAGTTTCTCTTCCTGGCTGAGAAAGCTGTTACATCTTCACACAGTCGCACGTTAACAGTTCCTCTTTCCAAAGAAGCAGTTGACACTATAACATTACGTTTATCTATATCTCAGTAACTATAAGTATTGGCCGATGGAGCAGATCACCACACTCAGAGAAGAGAGATAGAGGGAACATGACTCATGTTAAGCAGGGACATCCCAAAATAAATATAATATGCAGGAATATGCAAAAAGTAGAAATGTGAGAATAACTTTCCATTCTATTCTTCTTCCAGTCCATCATCAGCAATCCTTTTTCTTGCTTTTCCTTTCATTCTCTCTCTCTCTCTCTCTCTCTGTCTCTCTCTCTCTTTCTCTCTCTCTCCCCCTCTCTTTCTCTCTCTCTCTCTCTCTCTCTCTTGCTGGACATTTCCCCATCAATTCAACACAAAGTTCCCGCTCACCCTTCCAACTATATACCAGTTGCATTCAGTTTTGACAGGGTCAGTGAAGTCAAAACTTTATCTGTGTTTCTCCCAACAGACTGCCATACCTGCTGAGATTATTCAAAATTCTTTCAGACGCTGGAGAATTTTATTTCAGATCTCCAGCATTGGTTTATTCATCTTAAATATTGTTGTTTCCGGGGATGCCAGCATCACTGGCAAGGGCAGCATTTGTTGTCCATCCTAACTGCCCTTGAACTCGCGGCCATTTGTCAAGGCAATATGCAGGCAACCACATTGTAGTGGGTCTGAAGTGACACTTAGTGCAGACGGAGCAAAAATGTTGGGTTTCTTTACCAAAGGTTATCAATAAAATAAGAAAAGAAATCCAGATGGTTTATGGTTACCATGAGTGAAATTAGGTTTCATTCCAATTTTTGTCATTCGAATTTAAGTTTAGTCATCGGCTATGGTAGGATTTCAAACAATGCTTATAGAGTCATAACCTGTGTCTCTGAATGACACATTCAGTGACATTATTGCTCTGATGCAGATTCCCTGTTGTGAAGTAACTGTGGAGACAAGAGTAAGTTTGTGATCAAAATATTTGTAACTGCAAGAGAGGTCAGATGAGAACTGGAGCCATATAATCTGCCGTTAACAAAGGGGTAGATGATGGCGAAGTAAGCAAGAGAACTCAGGCAGAGTTGGAGAGTGGGAATATCATGTAGGTGTGTATCGGCAGGTTTGATGACAGAGAGAATATGGAGACATAAAACAGTTCACGGTAAAAAGGAGACTGTCGGTTCCGAACAGTCTTTTTCCTTCTCAGATGTTTATGGTTAAGTAGTTTGGAAATGCATGAAATGCAAGTGGAGTTTGTGACTGAAAGGTTATGCATTTGCAAAATATAATAAACCAGAATAGCAATAACATTCAGCATCATTTATAGAATTGACAGAGATAAGCTTACTAGCAGCACGAACAACAGCAAGGATGGGATAGTATTCATCTTGAATAATGATCAGTACGGCTCATATCCCCAACTCTAACCATGCCCAATTCTGAGAAAGATAGTAAAGACCCTCGAGGATAAACTCCTGTCCATTGTTGGACCTTTCCAGTCTAACGTTCTCAGATTCTGATCCACTGTTGGAACATTCTCACGTTCTCAGATTCTGATCTCTCTCTCTCTTTCTCTGTAGCTGTTGATCCCGAACTTGTTGAGGTTGACTCTGCCCTGAACACTATGGCATAAAAACCCGAAAGAGGCCCCTATTTATGGAAAAGGCTAACCCTCTAGTATCACAATTAAGTCCAGGGAGACTGATACTAATCACAGTCACTGAACAAACAGCTCCAGTTAACCCTTTTCATCACAACCCTGACCTACCACAATAATGCTTTGTCTTCGGGGGATGTTGATATCGCTGACAATTGGGCTAATGGCACATCCCCAATTGTAACGTTAGAGGCGAGGAGCAAGGGATGATGCTTTCTCTTCACAATCTCGATGGGTTCCACAATGTTTTGGCAGAATAGAAGTTGCTGGATTCCTGATGCTGTTTCTGTCTGATCACCAGGCCTGCTGCATCTTTTCGTTTTCTTTATTTATGTTTAGCTTTGACTTTTGTCTGTCCAATATGTAACAGTTTACGTGGGTTTAGGCATTTTTGAGAGACACCTACAGAGCCATAGACGATGTAGATACAGTTCTTTCCTTGTGTTCTTGCAGCCGCGGCCTCCTCCTGTGTAGTGATGGTCAAACTCTCACAGAACCAGGATTCTTAGTTTTACCTTTCGCCAGTTATTGCTGGGGTCTCAGCAGGGTTGGAAGGCTGTAAATCTCTCCTGGCTGCTTCACTTTCTTTCGGACATTTCTCTCGGAATTGTCGTTTGATGATCTTTCCCCCGGATCAGAGAACTGAATATTTCTTGAATTTGTTTTTGACATATGTGTGTTTATTGGAAATACATATTGGAACAGTTCCTCTAAAGTAGTTAAATAACCCATTATTCTGCTAAATGTTCCAACAGAATTAAGTTATTCCAAGTTCCTCTTCCTTTTGTTATATTCTGTCAACAGTGTTTGAACAAATTTTGTTGTGTTTAATGTCGAATATTTTGACAAAGTGAATTGTATCTGGAACACAGCAACTCACATTTACCAGTGGAATGGGCGAAGCTGGAAGAGTGACAGTTACGTCAGGAATTATATCGGATACTCAATACACCTCACAGATCCCGCCCAGGTAAAGCTAACCCAGATGAGATACCTGCTCAGCGTGAAGCACTGCGTAACCAGGTGAGTGTACTGCTCAGCAGAAGATCGAACTCTATTTAGAGCTCACCATTCCACCACTTATCTGTCCAATAGTGCACTGATTTATACACCTGGACTAGACAATCTGTTCAGCGCAGGGCGTTGTGCAGAACAAACAGGTTCATTGTTCTATGCACACAGGCTGGGTTTCTGTGCAGCATGAGGAGCTGTGTAGTGAATAGCAGTGAATCTATCTGTTAATCTTGAGCAGTTACCTTCCCAGCATATACAGCTGTATACAGCAACCAGTGAGTAACACTATGTTAGATCGCTGCCCAGCGTGGGGAAACTTGCAGCCCATGCTGGAAGTGACAGGATGTGCAGCTCTCATCCATTTACAGCTCCATATCTCCATGGCGTCATAACAAGGGCTGCTGTGGGTGTGAAACGCAGTGCCAGAGAGAGGCCACGAATCAGTTGAACTACCACCAAATGGGAGGAGCTTGGTTAAAACAGAGGGGCAGATTGAGAAAATATAAGAGAAGAATCTGATGGTAGATTGAAAAATTGTGAAATGAAAACATTTCGATAGCATCTTGCAATATGGGCCTCTGTTTCCAGGAATGATGGGTGAACAGGATATTGGCGTCATCTGGGATGTTGGAGAGCATTGGATGAGCATTTGTTCTGCAGCTTTGTAACTGGGAGCAGGGTCAGCAGTCTTCGACTCATTGGGCTGAATCTGATAATAATTTGTCACAGTATCATTTTCATTGAATGTGACAGGAAGATTGTCTTTCCGAGTTCGAGCAAGATTCCTGATGCAATCTTATCGATCTCACCTCATTAACTACCCACCCAACCCCATGGTGCCCCTCTTATTCAATGTCAGCCCAATCCTCAAACCCATCATGGCTAGAGGTACTCACTATCGTCTGGATGTCCCTGGATATTCTGTGATCGATGGCGGCATCTTTAAAAGGCCAATGGGCACACGGTTGCGCTTTCTCAGTTTGGAACTGCCCTGCACAGTTTACCCCGAGCATGGCAGATAAGGGGTAATTACATCACGGTTTGTCAATACGAGCATGGAGTTCCTGGTGGATCATCTACTACAGACAGTAACCATTCTCTTCCCGGAGGGGGCGGCACCACCAGACCCACCGAGCATGGTCTGAGCTCACCACCTAGCCCAGTGCAGTATCTGCGGTCTGAAGAAATGTCCAGCAATACAGGACAAGCATCAATAACCTTCCCCACTCTGTCAGGATAAGTGTCACCGTATTCTCTTTACTCCCTCACACTCACTGCATGTCTGTACAGCACCTTCTCCAGAATAAGGCTCCATCACTCTCACTACTGCATGCAGCACCTTCTCTCTCTCTCTCACCTACGCAACACCCCCACATTGTTATAAAATGTGCTGGAGAGTTTCTAGAATTCGCTGGATGATGTAGTTTGTACAATGTTCCAGATAATTTTCAAATTATTACACAACTTCATCAAAATGTTCCTCCCCAATGTGTAATACATCAACAGAAGAAGCAGTGTTTTACTTTTTCTTAAAAATCACTCAGGATGAAAGTGCGTCATGAGGCCATTAAGCCTCTCAAATGTGCTCCACTATTCAGACAAAGGGAGCACCTAAACACTTGAAGACTCACTCTCTTCTTTAAGACAGGCGTCACATTGGAGGTTCTCAAGTTTTGCTGGGACACTCGAGCCATCCAGAAAGTTATGGAATATTTCACACTGTGCCACCAGTCACTCTGAAACCACTTCTATTAAAACCAGTTTTGAATTGCTGACGACCTGTTTGCCCTTGGTCTTATCTGTTGAGAAAAGTCTTGTTTGTTTTATTAGAGACAGTGCAATATCTTCCATGTGACTACAATTTTGTTTATATTATTGTAATTCTTTGTGACTTCCCCGTGAGGAATGATTTAAAATAATGTTTTAAATTATCTGCCTGTTCCCTGAAACCAAATCCCCAGTCACACTCTCCAGGTATCCCACATATTCTTTCCTCCTTTCTTCCAAGGGTCACACACACATCATGAACGTTTTGTATTCGATGTGGGAGAACTCTTGCGGTTAGTTTTTTTTTCATGTTTCTTGAAGGTTTTGGAATACTTTTCTTGGCATTTTACTTGGTACAATCTGCTTCTGGTTCCAAAAATAAACTTCCCAAAGCTGGCAGATGTGAGAGCTCCCCAATCTGTATACTGTAGTTTGTGATTGATTAGTATCCTTTACAGCCTCTGTGCATCATGGGTGGGTCATCTTCACATCTTCATATCACCTTTTTTTTATCAGAGTCAATCATTGCTGAGCGTTATGAAATATCTGTTTAAATGACTCCACCTCCCCCCCCCCCCCTCCACCCGCCACCTATCTACTGACCTTCACGTGGGTCTATATTCACATTCCGTTTTAGACAATATAGAAGACATAAATCTGCAATTGAAATGTTTGGCTCTTCTCAATCATTCAGGGGGATCTTCTGTATGTGGGTGAACACATGATCAGCTGAGAGTGACTCTATTCCCCCAGTTTCTCTGGTTCCGTAATTTCTGTTCGATGATGCCACATTCCAGTGGGAAGCTTCTGACATGTCATCTCTTTCTCTGAAACGAGAAATCCTCTCACTCTGGTGGACTGAAAATTCAACTGTGACTGTCTCATCTCCCTCACTTCTGCCCTCACTCATTCCCAGAACAATGATGGATCTTGCCTTGTCTTCACTTCCTCCTGCATTAGAGTCCATATTCATAGAATCATCCTCCGTCACTTGCACCTCATCCAGCAGGACAGCACCATCAAACACATCTTCCCCGCCCATCTACTGTCAGCATTTCACAGGGACCATTCCCTCTGTGACACCCTCCATCACCCCGAACACAACCCCTGCCTCCATGGCAGCTTCCCATGCAATTACAGAAGCTGCAACACTTGCCCATTCAACTCTTCCCTCCTCAGTGTCCAAGGCCCCAGTCACAACTTCCAGGTGAAGCAGCATTTCACTTGTACACTTTCAATCCAGTCCCCTGGCATTGTTGCTCACAATGCAGTCTCCTGTACATTAGTCAGCCAAACAGAAACTGCTTTGAGGAACACTTCCAGACAGTCTGTAGGAATGACACTGTTCTTCTGATTGCTCCCCAGTTCAATAAACTACATTGCTCTCAAGCTAATGAGAATTCTTTGAAGAGGTAACGAGTAGGTTAGATCATGGAGAGCGAACGGGAGTTACCTATGTGGACTTCCGGATGGCCTCGGATAAGGTACTGTGCAGGAGGCTGCAGAGTAAGATAAGGGCCCATGGTGTTAATGGCCAGGTACTAACATGGATGAAGTTGGCTGTCTGGCAGAAAGCAGAGAATGGGGTAAAATGGTCCTTCTCAGAATGGCAGCGGGTGACTAGTATTGCTCCACAAGTATCATTGGTGGGACCACAACATTTCACTTTATAGGTTAATGATCTGGATGGCAGAACTGAGGGCACTTTGGCTACGCTTGCAGATGAAGAAAAGATAGGTGGAGGGGCAGGTAGTATTGAGGAGGCAGGAAGACTGCAGGAAGATTTTGACAGTTTAGGAGAGCGGGAAAATGAGTGGTAGATGCAATATAATGTGGCAGAGTGTGAGGTCATGCATTTTGATATGAAAAATGCAGGTATGGACTATTTGCTAAATGGGAAGAAAATTGAGAAATCTGAAGTGCAAAGGGACTTGGGATTCCAAGTCCAGGATTCGCCAAAGATAAACTTGCAGTTTGAGTCAGTAGACAAGAAGGCTAATACGAATTTGTCATTCATCCCGAGAGGACTAGAATATAGAGATGGGGATTTGGAGGCTTTCTAAGCTTCTGGTCCGACCACATTTCCAGTATTTTGTGCGTAATTCCTCAGGAAGAATGCATTGGCCTTGGTGTGTGTCTACAGAATGTTCACGAGAGTAACCCAGAAATGACAAGCTTAACACATGAGGAACGTTTGATGACTCAGTGTTTATACTTGATGGAGATTAGAAGGATCGCGGGATAGAACATAGAACATAGAACAGGACAGCACAGAACAGACCCTTCAGCCCACGATGTTGTGCCGACCTTTGATCCTCATGCATGCACACTCAAATTTCTGTGACCATATGCATGTCCAGCAGTCTCTTAAATGT
The DNA here is from genome assembly GCF_020745735.1 of Hemiscyllium ocellatum. NCBI lineage: Eukaryota > Metazoa > Chordata > Chondrichthyes > Orectolobiformes > Hemiscylliidae > Hemiscyllium > Hemiscyllium ocellatum. Next base: position 80,426,748 of record NC_083414.1, on the reverse strand, counting down.
CCCCAATGACCTCGCTTCCACAACTGCCGCTGGCAACGCATTCCATGCTCTCCAACTCTCTGTGTAAAGAATCCGCCTCTAACATCCCCTCTAGACTTTCCTCCAACCAGCTTAAAACTATGACCCCATGTGTAAACAATTTCTGCTCTGGTTAAAAAAAAGTTTCTGGCTATCAACTCTATCTATGCCTCTCATAATCGTGTACACCTCAATTAGCTCCCCTCTCTTCCTTCTTTTATTCCAGTGAAAAACGTTCAAGCTCAGTCAACCTCTCTTCGTAAGATAAGCCCTCCATTCCAGGCAGCATCCTGGTAAATCTCCACTGAACCGTCTCCAAAGCATCCACATCTTTCCTATAATAGGGCGACCAGAGCTGAACACAGTATTTCAAGTGCGGTCTTAACAAAGTTTTATGGAGCTGCAACAAGATCTCGCGGCTCTTAAACACAATCCCCCTGTTAATAAAAGCTAAAACACCATATGCTTTCTTAACAACCCTGTCCACTTGGATGGCCATATTAAGGGATCTATGTACTTGCACACGAAGATCCCTCTGTTCCTCCACACTGCCAAGAATCTTGTCTTTAATCCTGTACTCAACGTTCAAGTTCGACTTTCCAAAATGCATCACTTCGCATCTATCCATTTTGAACTCCATCTGCCACCTCTCACCTCATCTTTGCTTACTGCCAATGTCATGCTGCAGCCTACAACAGTCGTCTATACTGTCCAGGATACGTCCAATCTCTGTGTCTTCTGCGAACTTGCTAACCCATCTTTCAATCTCCTTATCCAAGTCATTAATAAAAATTACAAACAGTAGAGGCCCAAGAACCGAAACCTCTGAAACACCAGTCATCACTGACTTCCTGGCAGAATATTTTCCTTTCACTACCACTCGCTGTCCTCTTTCGACCAGCCAGTTTTGTATCCAGACAGCTAAATTTCCCTCTATCCCATTCCTCATGACCTTCTGAATGAGCCTACCGTGGGGAACCTTATCAAATGCCTTACTGAAGTTCACATACATCACATCCACCGCTTGACGCTCATCAACGTGTCTAGTCACATCCTCATGGAACTCAATACGCTTTAAGTGACCTGCCCCTCACAAAGCCGTGCTGACTGCCTTTAGTCACGCCAGGATTTTTCAGATGGTCATAAATTCTATCGCTCAGAATCATTTCTAACATCTTGCAGGTAACAGACGTGAGATTGACTGATCTGTAATTGCCGGGGATTTCCCTATTTCCTTTCTTGAAGAAAGCGTCTGATTGAAACTCACAGAATACTGTATACCCTGGACACAGAGGACATTGGAAGGACGTTTGCACTGGCAGGAGAGCCAAGGACCTGACGGCATAGTCTTAGAACAAAGCTAGAGACCTTTTCAAGCAGAGATAAGATGAAACGTCTTTAACCAGATAGTTTTGAAACTGTGGAATTCCTTACCACAGAAGGCTGTGGAAACCAGATCATTTAGTATATTTAAAACAGAGACAAATATATTCTTGATTGCCAAGGGGATTGATGAGAGAAAGCAGGAAAATGAGTTTCAAAATCGATCAGTCATGATCGAATGTTGGCGCAGACTCGATGAACTGAATGTCCTAATTTTTGGTCCTAAAGTCTTTTGGGATAAACTTCCCCAGCACTGCGTGGCGCGGTGATTCAGTGGTTAGCACGAGTGCCTTCCAGCATCAGAGCCGTTGGTTTGATTACAGCCTCGAATGAGTACCTGCGTGGAGTTAGTACGTTATCTGCATGGATTTCTTCTGACAGTTCAAAGATGTGCATGTTAGGTGAACTGGCAATGCTAAATTGCTTTTGATTAATATTCAACCACAATCTGTAACTTTTTTCCCCGATAATCCCTCAGTCTCTCATTACCATGAAGCCAATCTATGGTTCAGTTACAAGTATGGGTGACATGCCAGGGTCAGCAATACGTGTACTTAAACCTGATGACAACTCATTAAAGCCACTGCACTTACTGCTAACATTAACACACAACAGAACTAACATCTGATAGAGAGGGCGCAATGATCCATTCTATTGAAACCAACTCAGAATTGCTGCTGACCTGCCTACCCTTACCCTTATCTGTTTGTTAGAAACGTAGTTCCTTTTTTAGAGACGGTTCAAGAACTTCCCTCCTATTAACATTTTGTTTATATCATTGAAATACTTACAGTTCCTTCCCCTGTGAGGAATGATGTAGCATGCGGGTCTAAATTAGCTGTCTGCCTACTTTAGGCAGTTCCCCATTCACACCCTCCAAATGTTCTCAAAATACTTTCCTGACTTCATTTCTACCTAAGGTCACACACTCATATTGAAAGTTTTTTTTTATAAACACGGAAAAGTTTGTGATGCTTGTTTTTGTATTTCCTACCACTTTGATTACATCTTTTTTTTTCTTCCCTTTTCCTCACTTTTTTTAAATTCATAGTCATATAGCGCACAAACAGACCCTTTGGTCCAACTTCTCCATGCTGACCAGGTTTTCCAAACTAAACTAGCCCCATCTGCTTGCATTTCCCAAATATGCCTATAAATGTTTTCCATTCATACGTTTATCCTAATGTCTTTGAAATGTTGAAGCTGTACTTGCATCTATCACTCTTCCTCTGCAGCTCATTCCATACACACATCACCCTCGATGTGAAAACGTTGCCCCTTCGTCCCTTTAAAAGTTCCTCCCTTCCACCTTAAACCATATCCTCTATGTTTCAACTCTCCTATCCTGTGGAAAAGACCTTGGTTATTCTCCCTTATCCATGCTTCTCATGAATTTATAGGCTTCTATAATGTCACCCTCGAACTCCTACACTCCATCTGATACTAGCTTCAAGACCAAGCATTTTAAGATAAGCACTGCAAATTTGAAACAGCATTCAAAATGACAGGTAAACAACACTCAGCCCAAACTTCATACTGTGATTTGTTTTCCTCCATATTTCAACGTTAAGACAGCATGCAACTTTTACTAGTGCCAGTAAGAAGTCATACACCTGAATTCCTTTGTCGAAAGGGGCTGATGATTTCAACAGTGAGAACATATCTCTAGCCAGATCCATGTAAGAAAGGGAATTCCAATACCACACTGTCAGCGTGCGGTTGCTTTTAACAGAGTGAGATGAAGGCGGAGTATACTTTTGCAAATTTGCAGCAAAGTGTGAATTCAGGGCAAAGTGGGAGCGGTGCTTTCAATAACGTTTCCAAGAAAGTTTCCTCCAAGAAGGAAACTTTCCGGAATGAGATATGAGTGGGAGGTGTAAAACAGCAAGAATGGAGAGGCCGAGCCACACTGAGACCAGAGCCAAAGTGGCAGTACAAAACGCAGCTTGATGCCTGTGCAGAGTCGGTAGACTCGATCAAAGAGCTTCAGGTGAAGTGGGGAGGCACCATAATGTGAGAGAATATTCTCTGTAATTGGAGAGGGAGAACCTGGAATCAGGAAGGTTTTGACGAGCAGGGAAGAGGATGGAGCAGCAATGGCATGGGTTTCTGTGATAATTCAGGAAGCAGAACTAAAAGTCATGCACAGCATCTGCTTCTGGTCCCTGAAATAAACATCCTACATCTGGCCCTTCACTAATACTCATCAAATTGTGATTGAATAGTATCATTGGCAGCTTTTGGCAACAATGATTGAGCCATATTCTTATCAAGTTCTTCTTTTGAACAGAAACAATAATTTCTGAGCATTATGGGATATCTGCTTGAATGTCTGCCCATGTACACCCACTGACCTTACTCTCGGTCTACTTCCACATCTCACTTCAGACCAGATATGAGACAGAACCCACAATTTAGACGTCTGGTTATTTTCAGAGAGGACGTCTGCAAGTGGCTGAACACATGATCAGCGGAGGCTGACTCATTCTCCCAGTTTCTGCAACTCTGTTATTTCCGTTTGATGATGCCACGTTCCAATAAGCTGCCCCTGACGTGACCTATTTTTCCTTCAAACCAGAAATCCCTAAAAACAGGGGATAGGGCCTTCAGCTGTGACTGTCCCATCTCCCGCGCTTCCGCCCTCACTCCTTCCTCCCTTCCCTTGTACTCTTTTAATTCAGTCTCCTCTCATTGCTGCTCACAATGCAATCTCCTTTACACTAGGGAGACCATAAAGAGACTCTTTTGAGGAACACTTCCACTCTGTCTGTAGAAATAAACCTGACCTTCTCATTGCTTCCCATTTCAATAACATTCCTTGCTCACATGCTGACATTTGGGTCCTGGGCTGCTGCAATGTTCTAATGAAGCACAACCCAAGCTCGAGTAACACATCACTTTAGACTTTGGTACTTTACAGCCCGTAGGTGTTAATACTCGATCCCATAACTTCACAGCCTAAACCCCATTATGGCCTTTCTCCATTTTTCATTCATTCTCCCTCCTGGTTTCCCCATGACCTTGTGTAGTTGTGTTGTCTTTATCTTGCACTCAACAGAGACAACCCGTTTCCCCCATTCACATATTAATTGAAATTCGTTTTACATCATCTTCTCGTAAAAATCCATTTATCTTTTGCCCCACCCTCTATTCCCCGTCATCCATCCCCCACCTCTGGCAAGGGATTAAAGAGTCCATTTTCCAATCCTTTTCAGTTGTGAAGTGTCTCACTGGACTTGAAACACTAACTCTGTTTCTCTGTCTCTGCAGATGCTGCCACACCTGCTGAGTTTCTCCAGAAATGAATAGGCACAGAAAAATTTTTCAATTAAACAAATAATTATGGAAACTGTAAATAAAAACACAAACATTTCTGGAGAAACTGGGATCTTTGTAGAAGGGTCAGTGGACCCGAAGGATTAACTCTGCTTTCACTGCACAAGATGCTGCCGACCTAGAGTTATAGAGTCGTACAGCATGGAAACAGACCCTTCGGTCCGGTGTGTCAAAGCTGCCCAAACGCCCTGTCCAACACGGAGCTCCATACACCAGCAAGTGAACGATAACACAATGTGCACCCATTCATTGGTTCTGGAACTACAAAAGGTTGGTGTCACTGACTCTACATACCTCATAATAATGGTCAGGGAGAGAAACAGAGGGAAACACATTCACATCAAACAAAGATGATGGTATTACGGGAATGGAAAAGATTCAGATAAATATGTTAAAGAGTTGGAGTGATTTAACAAATTGGAGGCATGACACCGGGGAAAGACCTAACTGAATGAGAATATGGAAATGGAAGTATTGCCGCATCAGAAACCAGGTTAGGTGGCTGAGTACAGGGCTGATCGGTGATTGGGTCTTGGCGTGAATTGGGGGTCAGTCAGTAGAATTGAATTGCAGATATTTTAGCTCAAACTGGGCATTTTTGTGATGATGTAGATCAAAGTAGCAGGAGCAGAAGCAGAATTGTGTTCCATCACCATCTGTAACTTTTCCCCCGGGATAATCCCTCAGTCTATCATTACCATCATCCGATCAATGGTTCCATGACAAGTGTGCGGTGAACATTCCAGAGTCAGAACCATGTGCACCTAAACCTAATTATAACCCATTAACGCTACCGCACTTGAATGGTTGCATTCCAAACAGCAGAACTAACACCTGACAGAGAGGGTGAAATTATTGCCAGACCAACAGATGAGATCTAAACTCTGCCATCCTGCTACCTCCAATTATAAAGGTCAATGAGCACTTAAGCAACTCACTGGAGGAGAGGATTCCACAAATATCATAATCCTAAATAATGGAACAGCATTGTACATCTGTGTAAAATATAAGGATGTAGTATTTGCAGCATCCTCATCCAGAAATGTTGATTCGATGATCCACCTCACCCTCTCCATGATGCCCACAAAATCACAGATGCCAGTCATCACCCAATTTGATTGGCTGGAAGTGCCATGAAGTAATAGCTGAAAACAGCAGGTACAACCAAGGTAATGGGCCCTGACCCCATTCCTGCAATAGGACTGAAGCCTTGTGCTGCACAACAAGCTGTGTCCCTGGGGAAGCTGTTTCATTCCAACTCCAACGCTGACATCTCCCTGGCAATGTGGAAAATTACTCAACTATGTTCTGTCCATTAAGAGAGGAATAATTAAAAACTGACCATTTTGTACGCGCTCGGTGAAATTGGTGGGAGTTCTTTTTGATAGAGCTATCAAGCAGCACAGAAATAACCAGCTCAGTGTAGGCCCTGATAGGTCCACATGTGGAGATGGTGCTGTTGTGGAAATGTCACTGGATTACTAATCCAGACCAGGCTAATGATCTTGCAGCTGGTGGAACTTAAAATCAATTAATAAAATATCGAGATCTAAAGTCTGGTGTCAGCAACAGTGACCCTGAAGCCAATGTCGATTGTAAACTCCAATTGCCTTCCCCAAAGTACTTTCAGGAAGTGAATCTCGTATACTTTTCTGGTCTGGCCTAAAAGTGACTCCAGACACACAGACATGTGATAAACTCTTCAATGGTCTCTGAATTGGCTAAGCAAGACACTTAATTGTATCAAACTGCTCTGAGGTCTTAAAGGATAAAACCGGACAGGACATCAGCCGTCGGTATAGGAATAGGGAATGGAAAACATAGTCCTATTGACCCTGCAGAGACCTCCTTCCTAACATCTGAGAGTTTGCGACAGCATTTACAGAGCTTTCCCATAGACTGCACAGAAACATCCGTAAAGGAGTAGGTCATTCAACACATTAAGCCTTTCCCTTTCTAGTTAATGGAGAAACTCTCCTCAATGCAGTTTTCCACATACGTGTTCATATCCCTTAATATGTGTAAACATATGGATCTATAAAATTAAAACAAAACTGCAGTAATCCCTTTGGTCCATCAATTTTGCTCCTCCATTCAAGATACAGGCAGTTCTCTGACAACGTGCGTTTATCAAACACGACTTCAATGAACATGGTTGGTGAATTGTGCAACTTTCCTTGTAAAGCGAGCTCACGATCACTGGGACACGACTCCTTTCCTGGCACCAGCTGAACAGCAAAGCCCAGCCTCAGGATCCTCTGACTGCAAAATGCACCCTCAGTGTGTTCAGCTAAAACAGGAATGTAATCCGCTCTGCAGGCCTTGAACCTGAGTGTGAAACTGGGAATTGCAGTCAACATTGAGAAGGAACTTTATTTTAAACTGGGGGAGAATCTTGATGCGAACTGGAATTCCGCATCTGCATCATGTGGTCAGTCAGCTCGCGCACTTACTCGTGAAGAGTTTGGTGAAAGGTCAGGGCTGTAGTTAGTTGTTGTTGTGTGAAAGTGTTACATTTACTGCACTATTACATTACAATATATCATTTGAAGATTTACATGCACTGTGCTATCGTTTGTGTTAGGCTGACCTATTTTTGTTTTGATTTTTTCCGACATTATTGGGGCTTAGCCTATTATCCTCTTTTCCCCCATAGACCCCATTATATATATTGCACCGTTTTCTATTATACGGTGTTCCACAGGAACGCAGCTCCCGCATTATTGGAGAACCAATAATTGAAATGATCACTGATTCCCGCCTCAGGCAACTGTCTGTGTGGAGTTTGCACATTCTCCACGTGTCTGCGTGGGTTTCCGCCAGGTACTCCAGTTTCCTCCCACAGTCCAAAGATGTGCAGGCTAGGTGAATTGATCTTGCTAAATTGCCCACAGTGCTAGGTGAAAGGGTAAATGTAGGGGAATGTGTCTGGGTGGGTTGCTCTTCGGAGGGTTGGTGTGGACTTGTTGGGCCGAAGGACCTGTTTCCATACTGTAAGTCATCTAATCTAATCTAATACCCTATTTCCACAGCATTCTCCTGCTCTCCCCCATCCCTTCCGTATCTTCATATCCTTAATTATATTCAGAGCCTTAACTTCCACAGCCTTATATGGTAGAGAATTCCCCAGGTTCACCAGTGTCTGAGTGCAGACATTTATTCTCACCTCAGTGCAGAGTGGCCTGCCTGCACATAATACTGTTGGCCCTTGTTGTAGACCTCCCAGCCAGGGGAATTACCATCCCTGCTTACAATCTGTCTCACCTTCTCAGAGTTTTATATATTTCACTGAGATCTCCACTTATTTTCCTAAACCCCATTGGATACAGTCCCAATCAACTCAACTCAACTCTGCTTCAACAACAAGCCTGTTATCCCAGAGACCAGTTTGGTCATACTTCGCTGCAATCCCTTAATGTCAGGTTTGTCCTTTATTAGGTAAAGAGACAAAAACTGCACAAACTACAGCACAATATTCGAGATGGGATATCATCAAGTCTCTGTACAGTAGCAATAAGTGACCCTTACTCGTGGACTCAAATCCGTTTGAAATGAAGACCAACACACCTTCCTAACTGCATTCAGTGTCCAAATTCAAGCAACTACAGAAGCACTGACTCTGTACCGTCAGAAACGCAGCATGATCTATATTAGTTCCACTTCCTTACACGAAATCCACAGCCATAAATGTTATGACATTCAAAGTGGCACGAATACGTTTTAACAGTTTTGAGCTTACTCGTCACAACTATCCTCTCAAGATGTTCGTTCCTGACCCCAACACCCTCTGGGTGAAAAACAATCCTCAAATCCTCTATCAACGTCAAACTCTTCACTTGAAACGTGTGCTCCCTTGTTCTTGGCCCTCTGACTAAAAGTAACAGCTGCTGTCTATCCACTCTGTCCATGTTCCTCCTAATCTTATCCTTCTGAATCACATCCCGCTCAGCCTCTCTGCTCCGGTGTAAACAACCCGAGATTACCCAGCCTCTCTCCATAGCTGATATGCTCCATCCCAGGGAACATCCTGGTGAATCTCCTCTGTATCCCCTCCAGTACAATCACATCCTTCCTGTAATGTGGCTCCCAGAACTGCACACAGTATTCATTCTTGGCCTAAACAAAGTCCTTTATAATCTTTAATAATCTATATCTCAATGAGTAAACACTATGCTTACAATCTCCAGTGCCATCTTAACTAACGTATTACCCTGCCTTGTGACATTCAGGGATGTGTGGAGAAGCACCCCCTAAGTTTCCTTGTGCGCTATCATTCATTGAGTCCTCCCCTCTCTGGTTCCTTCTTGCAAAGTGCATCACCTCATATTTATCAGGGTTGCATTCCATCTACCATTGATCCACCCAGTTGACCATTCCATCTGTATCTTCCTGAAACATAAAGTCTTCCTCCTCACAGCCAACCACCCGGACAATCTTTGTATCAAACACAAACTTACTTATACTCGCCACATGCCCTCCACATTCACATTTACATCACTTATAAATACCACAAATAATAAGGGATACAACAGTGATTCTTGTGGTGCACCACGGGACACTGGTCTCCAGTCACACAAACAGCTTTCTACCACCACCCTCTGTCTCCTGCTACTAAGACAATTTGAATGCCAGTTACTTAGTTACCCTTGATAACATGAGATTGTACTTTCTTTACCAGTTTCGCCCATGGAATTTTGTTAAAGGTCTGACAGAAAAACCATTTAAATAACATTTTCGAAAAACATAAATAAAATTTGTATAACTTCCCTCTGATGACTTTATGCTGACTATTCCTGATCAACGGTTGCCTCTGTAAATGAAGATCAGTTTTTTCCTCCCCTATTTTTCCCAATAGTTTCCCTGACATTGATCTGATACTCACTTATCTATAGTTCCCTGGTCTATCTCCACCAGCCTTCCTGTAAAGGGTGCACTCCAGTCCCCTGCCCCCCTCTCCTTTGCCCAGAATCTACTGAAATATTTGTTTGAGGGCCTTTCCTCCCTTCTCTCCAACAGCAGCCTGTGATACAACTCATCTAGACCTGGGGACTTGTCCAATTTTATTCCAGCCAAAAGCATCAATCACTGCTTGCATTTTATATCAATCTGCTCAAGAGCTTCCCAGTCCGTATTCTCGTATTCTGAATCTGCCTCCTCCTTCTCCCAAGTAAAACAGATGTGAAGTTCTCATGTCAAAATTTATTAATGTTTGCCAGCGTCACACACAGATTGCCCCCTTGGCTTCTAATGGGCCCTGATTATTCCCTGGTTATTCTGTTCTGCTTGATGTCCTTGTGGAATATCTTGAAATTCTCACTAAACTTGGTCGCATTTCTCAATGCCCCTATTTTATTTCTTCCCCTCTGTTTCAATATTTTTAATCTTCACTGGGATCATCTCTAATCTCTGAAACTCTAGAGAACACAGGCTGAGTTTCCTCAGCAGACAATCTTGTTATCTGAGGTATTAATCTGACGAAAATCCATTCAGTATTCAGTTTGTTTTACTTAGATCAGGACATCAAAACTATACACAATACTGCAGGTACAGACTCACCAAAACTCTGTGTGACGAGCGCAGAACGTCTTTGCTTCCAGTTAGAGCAAATTAGTCCAGAAGCTGGAATCTGTACTGAAACCAACACATGCTGGAGATTACAGTGAGTCAGACAGCATCCATGGAGGGAGAACATGGAGCTGTACATCAGCTGTACAATGATTTCCTTTAAAGCAGGCAAATCTCACCTTTACTTTCTCTCTATTGCATATATTCCTCGCAATACCCGTTGCTATTTTTTTCATATGTACCGTATGGATTCTTTAAAAATCTTCCTGAATATCCAACAATTCCACACCCACTGCTTCTCCGTCGTTTATATCTATAAGGGATAAATTCAAGCAAGAGACTTGTAAATGTTGACTTGCTTTTCAGATACCTAGAATCATTCTCTTCGCGTTTGCGATAACTTTGAAAGTGTCCGAAATCACATTCTTTACAATACAGTCCAGCGGATTCCCACTGTGAGTGACAAGTTAACTAGTCTGTAGCTCTCCACCCTCCCTCTTCTTCCCTTCTTAAATTATTGAAATGCATTTGTAACCTTCCAAACTGAATATGGAAAATCACAGTGATCTCCAATGCAATAAATCTGTTCATTGCTGCTTTCTCTGAAATTTTGGTATGACGTAATCTGATCCAAAAGACTTATCAATGCTCAATCTAGCTGTGTTTGAAATGGTAGCTCATCACTGAAATGAATGATTTTAGTTTTAATTTATGCAAGTCCATGGTCAATTGGTACATCTGGGAGATTTTCTGTATCTGCCTCCATCAAGACAGACATAAAGTAACTGTTTAGTTTCCTGCCATTTTTCTGTTCTCTCCAACAAATTATCCTGGCGGCACATTCACTATTCCACATTTGACCTTGATTTTTTTTTCCTTTCAAATATTCATAGAGGTTTTTTCATCAGGCTTTTTTTGTTTCTGGTTAGTTTGCATTCTTGTACTCTTCTTGATTTACTGAACACTTTTTTAGTCCTCTTCTGTTGTGTCCTAAATTCCCGTGAATCCACAATATCTGGCAATTTTCTGAGGCAAGTTCTTTGATCTAATGCAATTTTAACATATTTTGTAAACCATGGTTGAGTCACCTTTCCCTATTGTTATTAACACCTAGGAGGGATATATGAATATTGTATACCTTACAGTGTTTCTATAAGTAACAGACATTTCCTGTCTGTCATTAACTCTTTTTAATGAACTTTTCAAATTCGCCGAAGCCAACGTATTCCCCATATGTTCCTACGTCACACGACCCAGGAATATACACGCCATTTAGGAAAAAGAAACTGCTTTGTATTCAGAAGGCATGTAAATTTCAATGTATTAAGGTCATTATTCCCAAAGCTCCTTTACACCAAAGTTTCAATTAGCTCTTCTGATCACACAACACTTCCAAATCTCTACCTGGGTGCTCAACATACTGTTAAAGCAGCCCATCCCATACACGCTCAAGAATCAGATGTAAATTGAAGCTGTCCGTTATTACTGCGGTACCCACAAACCTGAGTATCTAATTTCCTGTTTTCTATCATACCCAACAATTGTATCATAATCTTGACTTTGATATATAATTCCCATCAACGTATGCATCTCCTTGCTGTTTCTAAGCTCTGCCATACCAGATTCTGTGGGCTCTGGGAAGCTTAATGTTAGATTCAGGCGAGCTGTTTGGTGACACATATTTCAACATTGATATTTTCCACTCACATCTTACCCGTTCTTCTCAAGCACCATTGTAACATTTCCTCTAGATCTCCCCTTATGCTGTGGAGTAGAGAAGGACAATGATCTTTCAACAATGCTGTGTATTCCCGCAGTGATTAGATTACTTACAGTGTGGAAACATGACCTTCGGCCCAACAAGTCCAACCCGACCCAACGAAGCGTATACCAACTAGATCCAGACTCCTATATTTACCCCTTCACCTAACACTACGGGTAATTTAGCATGGCCGATTCACCTGACCTGCACATCTTTGGACTGTGGGAGGAAACCGAAGCACCCGGAGGAAACCCACACAGACACTGGGAGAATGTGCAAACTCCACACAAAGAGCCGCCTGAGGCGGGAATTGCCATTCACTTGGGTTAACACAGTTTAGATGCAACTTGAATCTGTCCATTTTACTGCAGTTCCCACAAACTTGTATGTCTAATTTCGTGTTTTGTAACATACCCAACATCTGTATTGCGGCTTTGATATACAACTCCCACCTTTTCCTTGCAGTATCCCCTTAGCAGATTCTGTGGAATATGAACCACGTGGGCTCTGGGAAGATAAATGGTTGATTCAGAGTGATATTTGGTGAGGCCAATGTACACCATGAGATCATCTTGTCACACCTTACCTGATCTTCTTAAGTGTCACTGTGATATTTTCACTCGATCTCCCGTAATGCCGGTGGAGAATTGAAGGAGAATGGTCTCTCGGCAATGCTGTGTATTCTCCCAGTCAGCTGAGATAGTTCTAACCTGGGTGGGAACCTTACAGCAAGCTGGTACAGTGTTGCTGCTGCTGTAAGGATCTTAGTGAGATCACATTTAGAAGAGTGTGGACAGATTTAGTCGCTTCACTGAGGAAAGGATATTGTTACAGTGGAAGCAGGTGAGAGATGGTTCCCTCAACTGATTCTAGCAATGCCGGTGTTAGCTTATAAAGAAAGGATATTCAGGCTGATCCAATGCACATTGAGCTTTACAAAAATGGAAGATGATTTTATTTTTATATAGAACACTGGAAGGAGTCAAAAACAGGGGCCAATTACACAGCAAATGGAGAAATGCATTCCGTCTCACCATCCTGTAACACAGGTACAGCAGGAGGATATTCAGGCCTTTGACCCTGTTACACCACAACGGGACGAGGTTATTCAGCCCCTAGAGCCTGATATACAGTTACAGGAGGAGGTCAATCAGCTACTCGTGTCGACAACACTGGGCCCAGAATGGGCCATGCAGCCTGTTACACCGCAACAGGATCAGTCCATTCAGCCTCCTCTAGTTTGTAATACAGGATCTGGATGAGGTCCTACAGTGACTGGAAATTGGTACACTGGGATAACAGGAGGCCATTCAGCAGCATGGAGCATGCTGCATGGGAAATGGATAAGAATGCAAACTTTATGAGACTTCTTATTGGAAATGAGGAAGAGGTTCACCTTGCATGTTGGGGTTTGGGAACAGGAGACTAAATACTCCGTTGGTCCCATTTTAGCGATGTGGCAGTAGCCCATGTAACAACTCCAGCCTAGTTTTGAGGAATGTGAGAAGACAACTTCAGCCCTTCAAATTGTTACATAGCAACACAAAGATTGCATAAGCCCTCCAGCCTCTTACACATTAAGATTATGCCATCAACATGATAACGTAGGGCCACCATAAAGACATCAGGCCATCAATTTTGTACACAAGGAAGAGAGTTATTCTAATCAGACAACCATACCTCCTAAAGATCAATCGGACCAGGTGATTTCAAACCATTTGCGAATCATACAGAATTGAAGGGAACGTAGAGATTATAGAGAGATAAGAATTTAAATTATCACCTCCACGATGGAATAAAAAGTATTGAGAACACACTTTGAAATTAAGAAAGATTCGAAGAATATATTATTCAGGAATTAATGGTAGAACGTTTGCAAAATCAAAACACAATCCATCAGAGTTTACATGATGTTGTGAAGGATAAATCGTGTTTCAATTATTTGCTCAAGTTCGTTAAAGATGTGACAAGTAAGATGGATAGTGAGAATCTGGAGATGTAGTACTTGGACTTCCAGAAGGCATTTCATAAAGTGTGCACAAAAGATTAATCTGCAGAACAAGGCCATGTGATTAGGAGTAGCCCTTAGTTTGGATACCGGATTGGGGAACCAATAACATGCAGTGAGCTGGAATAAATGGTTCATTTTCTGTTTGGCAAAATGCAACTTTCTTTCCCCAGGCCCCAAATATTGGCAATTTGTACTATTACATATTTGCAGCGATAGACAAGCTAGAACCAAATTTTCAGATGACACTAGCATAGGATTGACTTTGCAATGAAGATGTAAGACATTTTGAAATGGTATGGATAGTTTGGGCCAACGTTTGACAGATGACAGTGAACAACTGATAGTATGAGTCTATCATTTTTGTCAGTGCAACAGATGGTCAACTTATTCTTCAAATAGAGAGAATAACTTCAGAGTGTTTAGGCGCAGAGGGATCTGAGTGTCCTCATACATGTCACAGAAATCTCAGATGTAGGTACAGCAGGACGTGAGAAAGGGAAGTGTAGTTTTGGCATTTATTTATAAAAGAGCAGATTTTAAAAGGAGGGAGGCGCAAATGGAGTACACTGCACAGTTTTGGTGCCCAGACTGCAGGAGGGATGTAGCTGCCATGGAGGAAGTTCATAAGTGGTTAACAATTTGATTCCAGAAATGATGAGTTGTTCTTCAGAAGAGAGATTGAGCAGTTCAGGCCAAGACTGTTCTGGAGTTTAGAAGAATGAGAGGAGATGTCACTGAGGTCTGGAGGATGCTAAAGGTGATTGACAATATTGATGTGGAGTAGATAGTTCCTCATGTGGGCAATCCACAACAAGAGATAAGACAGAGCAGACCAAAAACAGGGGTAAGGAAAATTTACTTCTCTCAAAGGGTTCTTCACTGCTAATGATAAAGCACTTAATTCACTGCCCCAGAGTGCAGTAGGGGCTGGGACATTGAGTAAATTAATGGATGTAGATAGAGTGCAGGAAAGTGGAACTGAGGTGGCAATAATATCAGACATTATTTTAATCAATAGCAGAGCAGGCTCATGGGCTTAATTGCCGACTGATACACCTCGTTCTTATTCAGCCTTCCGAATGTGTTATACAGGAATGGGGTAGGACTGGTTAGCAAACAGGAAGCAGGCACTCTGGGTAAATTAGTCTTAATTACTTTGTCAGAACGTAACCATTAAGGTCACCCAGTGACCAGTTCTCGGTCCTCAGCTATTTACAAACTATATCAATGATTTGTAGTAGTAGAACAAATGTTCTGCCACTAAGTTTGGCGATGTCACTAAGAAAAACAGGACATTAATTTATGAATGGAGGGTCTGCAAATGTATATTAACAGGTAAATTCAGTGGATAATGGTTAGGCAAGACGAATTTAACATAACATATAACCTATGTTTTTGCAAGAAGAATGGTAGACAGTATACTACCAAAATAGAGAGAGATTAAAATGACTTAGTGATGCCGTGTGTACTGAACGGTTCACTCTGACATATTCAGACATGGGGAGTGCTGCTCCATCTCCCTGATGGTCTGCTCCTTGATGTTACCAGGGTCCCATTGCTCTCATTCATCATATATACCCTCTGTTTGCAGGACTATGATATTGATGTCAACATGCTGGGCGATGATGGATATGTCGCCCCGTCCTGCATGGAAAGCTCCAGATCATAGAAGATGAATGAAACAGTGACCCTTATAGCCTCAGGCAGCACCGTCCACCCCCTAATGTGAAGCTGCAGGTCAGGTTGAAGGATGTAATACCGCTCTGTGACCAGCTCCTTGTTCAGTCAGGGTTCCCTCATACTTTGCTCCTGGGTTAAGTGTAGCTTGGAAAGGTGTTCCTGGAAAACACGGGGTTGATACAGGGGACCCCTTTCTCCAGACACACTCACTGTGTGGTTTCTGAGCTTCCTCTGTCTGCAGCATCTGCTCCATTTGAAGTTCATACTGCAGACCCAGATGCTGTAACTACAGTCCCCATGTTCCATCCCGAGTTGGGTCACCAAATCCTCGGGTCTCCCTGAATGTCTGAGGCAGCTTACATCACAACATCTAGCAAACCATACCCAGCCCCTCCACTAACTTTTCAATAACAGGTGTCAGTCACAAGCCCCTCAGCTACACGTTTGTTGGGACCAGACCAGACCACTCAGGATACTTTAAGAAGGCAGTCTAGATCCTAACGTTTCCTTTTTTTAACCTTAGATGTGAAGTGCGTGTTCCAGATGTGTTGTGACTGGTCGACCCTTTCAAAGTTAAGCAAAATATAACCCATTCAAACACTCTAGTTAACACACAATCAAAGAGAAGAACAATTTGGGATAGCTTCTTTACTGGAACCCTTATGCCAACAAAAGATATACTACATTCTACTATGTAACTGTGCTAATACAGGAACATCCCTTTTACATACCCTTTGGCAAAAAGGTAAATTCAAACACAGAATCTTACGTACAGTTCTGCAATCCAGGAGGAAGCAACTTCAAGAGAGTTTTCAGGGAGAATGCGAACTAGGGATAATGTATTGAAACTTCCAATCCTTCTGGGACCCCAAGCAAGTTCTGAATGCTGCAGCGAAAATCAAAAGGAGAAAACCTGTCTGAGGGAGATGGCCATTGCCCTACCATTGTTACCAGCGTTTTAATAAAATCTAACGTAACCTCAGTTACTTACTTCAGCCATTTTCAGTCGGCAGTCGGCATCTCTGCCTTTACAAGGTCTCTTCAAAAATAAACAAGGGAAAATAACCTTTTCAAAATGATAGTATCGTCTCCCCTCCCCCTTTGACAAAACGAACCATCAATACAAAATGCTAGCTTCATTTTAAACTCATTATTTTCTCTATTAGTAGACTACATTGTGTGTGTGTATGTGTGTGTGTGTGTGTGTGTGTGTGTGTATATATATATATGTATGTGTATATATATATATATATATATATATACACACACACACACGCATATATATATATATATATGACATTGACCCTAAGCATGCAAGCATTCACAACTCTATTCTGTTTCAGTCAGTTTATTCCTGCCACAGAACGCCTTTAGAACATAGAACATAGAAGGATACAGCGCAGTACAGGCCCTTCGGCCCTCGATGTTGCGCCGACCGAATCCTACCTAACCTATACTAGCCCAATAACTTCCAAATGCCTATCCAATGCCCGCTTAAATGACCATAAAGAAGGAGAGTTCACCACTGATACGGGCAGGGCATTCCATGAACTCACAACCCGCTGTGTGAAGAATCTACCCCTAACATCTGTCCTATACCTACCACCCCTTAATTTAAAGCTATGTCCCCTAGTAACACCTGACTCCATTAGCGGTAAAAGGTTCTTAGTATCTACCCTATCTAAACCCCTAATCATCTTATACACTTCTATCAGATCTCCCCTAAACCTTCTCTTCTCCAATGAGAACAGCCCCAAGTGCCTCAGCCTTTCCTCATAAGATTTTCCTACCATTCCAGGCAACATCCTGGTAAACCTCCTCTGCACTCGTTCTAAAGCTTCCACATCCTTCCTATAGTATGGCGACCAGAACTGCACACAATACTCCAGATGAGGCCGCACCAGAGTCTTATACAACTGCAACATGACCTCAGGACTCCGGAACTCAATTCCTCTGCCAATAAAGCCCAGTACACCATATGCCTTCCTCACAGCACTATTTACCTGGGTGGCAACTTTCAGAGATCTGTGTACATGGACACCAAGATCCCTCTGCTCATCCACACTACCAAGTAGCCTACCATTAGCCCAGTAATCCATCATCTTGTTATTCCTACCAAAGTGAACGACTTCGCACTTAGCTACATTGAATTCCATTTGCCACATTTCCGCCCAGCTCTGCAACTTATCTATATCCCGCTGTAACCTACCACTTCCTTCCTCACTATCCACAACTCCACCGACTTTTGTGTCATCCGCAAACTTGCTTACCCAGCTTTCAAGTCCTTCCTCTAGATCATTTATAAAGATAACAAAAAGCAATGGTCCCAAAACAGATCCTTGTGGTACACCGCTAGTAACTGCGCTCCAAGATGAACATAATCCATCAACTACTACCCTCTGTCTCCTTCCAGCCAGCCAATTCCTAATCCAAACCTCTAATGTATCCTCAATGCCATACCTCCGAAGTTTTAGCATTAGCCTACCATGGGGAACCTTATCGAACGCCTTACTAAAATCCATATACACAACATCTACTGCTTTACCCTCATCCACTTCCTTGGTCACCTTCTCAAAGAACTCAATAAGGTTTGTGAGGCACGACCTGCCCTTCACAAAACCATGCTGGCTATCCCTGATCACGTTATTCCTACCCAGATGTTCATAAATCTTATCCCTTACCATTCTCTCCAAGACTTTGCCCACCACTGAAGTCAGACTCACTGGCCTATAGTTGCTAGGGCTATCCCTACTCCCTTTCTTGAACAATGGGACCACATTGGCTATCCTCCAGTCCTCTGGTACTATTCCTGTTGACAACGATGACATAAAAATCCAGGCCAATGGCTCTGCTATCTCCTCCCTAGCTTCCCATAGGATCCTGGGGTAAATGCCATCAGGCCCAGGAGACTTATCTATATTCATCCTTTCCAATATTCCCAAAACCTCTTCCCTGCATATTTCCAGGGCATCCATTCTAATTATTTGTGATTCCATATTCACATCAGCAACAGTGTCCTGTTCCTGAGTGAATACTGATGAAAAGTACTGATTTAATGTCTCTCCAATCTCCTCCGCCTCCACACACAACTTCCCACTACTATCCTTGACTGGACCGATACCTACCCTAGTCATCCTTTTATTCTTGACATACCTATAGAAAGCCTTTGGGTTTTCCCTAATCCTACCAGCTAAAGACTTTTCATGTCCCCTTCTCGCTTTTCTTAACTCCCTCTTTAGCTCCTTCCTGGCTACCTTATAACTCTCAATCGCCCCTACTGAACCTTCACGCCTCATCTTTACATATGCCGCCTTCTTCCCTTTCACAAGGGACTCCAATTCCTTACTAAACCACGGCTGCCTCACAAGGCCCTTTACACCATGCCTGACTGGTACATACCTATCGAGGACACGCAGTAGCTGCTCCTTGAACACTCCCCACATCTCATTAGTGTTCTTCTCTTGAAGCCTGTTTTTCCAATCCACACATCCTAAGTCATGCCTCACTGCATCATAATTTCCCTGCCCCCAGCTATAGCTCTTGCCCTGCGGCACACGATTATCCCTCTCCATCACTAAAGTAAAAGTCACCGAGTTGTGGTCACTGTCCCCGAAGTGCTCACCTACCTCCAAGTCCAACACCTGGCCTGGTTCATTACCTAGAACCAAATCCAATATAGCCTCCCCTCTTGTTGGCCTGTCGACATATTGTGTCAGGAAACCCTCCTGCACACATTGTACAAACACCGACCCATCTAATGAACTCGAGCTATAGCTCTCCCAGTCAATATCTGGGAAGTTAAAGTCCCCCATAACAACCACCCTGCTACCTTCACTCTTTTCCTGAATCATCCTCGCAATATTATCCTCTACTTCTCTAGGACTATTAGGAGGCCTGTAGAAAACACCTAACAGGGTGACCTCACCTTTCCTATTTCTAACCTCAGCCCAAACTACCTCAGATGGCAAGTCCTCTTCCATCGTCCATTCCACTGCTGTGATACTGTCTTTGACAAGTAATGCCACGCCTCCCCCTTTTTTACCCCCATGTCTGATCCTACTAAAACATTTGAACCCTGGAACGTGCAACAGCCATTCTTGTCCCTGTTCTACCCACGTCTCTGTAATGGCCACAACATCGAAGTCCCAGGTACCAACCCACGCTGCAAGTTCACCTACCTTATTCCTTATACTTCTGGCATTGAAGTATACACACTTCAATCCACCTTTCTGGTTACAGTCACCCTCCTTAGAGATCGCTGCATTATTCCTAACCTCCCTACACTCAAGGTCCTGTACCCTAAAGCTACAGTCCTGGTTCCCATGCCCCCGCGGAGTTAGTTTAAACCCTCCCAAAGAGCACTAGCAAACCTCCCCCCAAGGATACTGGTGCCCCTCAGGTTCAAGTGTAGACCATCCTTTTTATAGAGGTCCCACCTTCCCCAGAAAGGACCCCAGTTATCCAGAAACCGGAATCCCTCCCTCCTGCACCATCCCTGTAGCCACGCATTTAACTGCTCTCTCTCCCTGTTCCTCGACTCTCTATCACGTGGCACGGGTAACAAACCAGAGACTACAACTCTGTTTGTTCTAACTCTGAGCTTCCAACCTAGCTCCCTGAAAGCCTGCCTTACATCCTCACCCTTCTTCCTACCTATATCGTTGGTGCCAACGTGGACCACGATCTGGGGCTGCTCCCCCTCCCCCTTAAGGACCCGGAAAACACGATCAGCGACATCACGTACCCTTGCACCTGGGAGGCAACATACCAAACGTGAGTCCCTGTCGCCCCCACAAAACCGTCTGTCTGTACCCCTCACTATCGAGTCCCCAAGAACAATCGCTCTACCTTTCTCCACCCTTCCCTTCTGAGCAACGGGGCCAGGCTTTGTCTTTCTTCATTCAAGTCTCGACAACTTGTCAGCAAGTATGGTTTCTCGTCATGTCACCTGTATAACTTCGAATTTGAATAGCAGCAATAATAACCTCTATCTGAACAGACTGGAAGTTTTCTCCAGAAATTTCTCCAAAAACGTTTAGGAGTTATGATCAGTATATCGATTTGCCTCAGACACGTTATTGGCAATTTAAGTGCTGAAATGTTACAACATCAACATCAAGCTCAAGGCCTCCTTCTCAATTGTGAAATATTTCTGTTGATGGTTTCAACGGACACTCCAACCACACATTACATGATGGAGCAAATCTCATCTCTCCAATAGTCCTTAGCATCTCATCTCTTAGCATCAAATATTTACATACCTCTGTACCTTTTAATGCTGTAATCTCTTTCTCTGCTTGGCCTGGTCTATGGCAGTAAACCTTACTCTCACAGGTATAGGTTTTAACAAGATCTCGCACATTTTTTTTCCATCCCTCACAGAAACCAAATTTTGATTTATGGGGCAATTGATAATCATCAGCCATTTCCACTTCTAACCTTGCCATTGTAACTCTCTGCTCTTCCACACGAGTTCTCATGACTGCAGGAAGTTAATTTTTGAACTCCTCCAAAGTAAGAATCTCTTAAGAGTGTCATAGTTTGCTCTGATTTTACTACTCTTATTCACCTTTCAAAATTACTGTGTTTGATTCTTTCAAACGCAATGCACATTTAACCAGGGACCCTTTTTCAGATTCCTAAAACTCTGTCTAGCACAAGCTCATATGCACTTCAGATTGATTTCTTCGCCTCCTCATACTGGCCAGTTACCTCCTCCGATCGGGATGCACATACCTCACTACGTATATCTACCAGCTTTGTTTGGATCAACTAATTCCACATAGTCACTGGCCACCGCAGTCTCATCAAATGTAGACAATGTAATTAAACAGATCTCCATCAGACCTTAGGCTACCATAGGGTTGTTCAACCTCACTATCCTCCTCATTCACCCTACCATCTACCTTCATCTCCCCCCTTCTTACTCGACATTCCTCTCTAATTGCTAATTTATGAGGTTGAAACTCTCTCTCTTTCTGCTTTTCTCCTTTCTTATTCTGTCTTTCTTCTTCCTCTCATTTTCTTTTAATTCTACTTTTAATCTCCGATTCAAACTGTTTCAATTCCTTTTAGTATTCAAGCTGCCTCATCAGCAATTAAATTCTAGCCATTTCCAAAGACGCTGATGGTGTTTCCACCAAATTTAAACTGCAAACCTATAGCTGTAATTATCTCTCCTTTTCTCACAAACCCAACTCCAGCTTGTCTGCCAATTCTAACAGCTTTGCCTTGCTCACATTTTGTAAAATCTCCAACTTCACTTCTTCCACACCCAGAGAACTCTTAGAGACAGAAAAAACTATTAGCAACAAAGCAGTATTCAAACAACCCGAATTCAACACCTGGAACAAAATACACTTACAACTACAAAACACCACCTTTGAACCCAACAATCTCCCTGCACACATTCGCCCCCTCCCCACGTGGGTTTCATCTCAGTTTTTCTTCCACAGCCCAAAGATTAGATTATTTAGAGTGTGGAAACAGACCCTTTGGCCCAACAAGTCCACACTGACCCTCCGAAGAACAACCCACCCATACGCCAACACACAATTAGTGATTCTAATCCTGAAACCCATTTGGAATTCTCGATTTCGAACCGGGAAAGAGTCCACAGTTTGCTATGGACCAGACCAAACTGCCTTAAAATACTTTAAGATGGTAGCCTGGACGCCAACTTTGTCTTATAGCAAATGTTGATGGGAAATGGGTGTTCCAGATGTGATGCAGCTGGTCAAACCTCTCAAATTTAAGCAAAACACAGTTTATTTAAACACTCGAATAAAAACACATACAAAAAGAAGAGAAGTTTAGAATAATTTAACTACTGGAAATCTTAACAGAATAATAGATACAGTACCTCCCACTAATGAACTGTCCCAATGTACGAACATCCCATAAACTCGTCCCTTGGCAAAAAGACGCATCATAGGTCCTTCAGTCTCAAATGCAATTCTCCAATCCAGGAGGAAACAGCATCAAGACAGATTTCAGGGAGAATAGCCACTCGGGATTATTTACTGAAGCATCCAACCCTGCTCCCACCCCAGGCACCTAGTCATTGTTACAGCTCAGAAAAACTGGAAAGCCTGGTCTATGCAAGCTGGCCATTGTTATCACTATTTACTAAAAATAACCTAAAAGCCTCCTAAGTTATTTACTTCAGCGGTTTGCAGTAAGTAGGTCGGCCTTTAAGATCTATCTTTAAAGAAAAAGAGCAAATAATCTGCTTTAAAGTCACAACATTGTCAGAGATGTCAGATGCCTGATCCTTTACAACAATATTCAAGGTGCTTCCTCGTGTAACTAACCACGCGATCAACTCAAAGGGACAAACACAGACGTTAGACATTTAAAGGACAGGCACAGATCAAGCTGCAAAGACGTGAGTCAAAGCTGATCAATCCTTATCCAACAAGGTGCACCAAATGGGACATGCCTGGAAGTGAACAATAGACCAATACACACACACCTTTCCAAAATGGAGCACCAATGGGATACACCGGGAAGTGAAAAACAGCCAGATGCACACACCCATGTCCAACATGGGACACCACATGGGACACAACGGGAAGTGAACAATAGCCCGACAAACACACCCGTGTCCATGGAGAACCGCATGGGACATACCGGGAAGTGAACACCAGACTGACGCACACCATGTCACTGTTCCTGAACTTTACAATGCCAGCACTCGATATACAAGGGAGCCAGAAACCCAGGCAATGGAAAGGTACAGAGGGCCAGAGAGATTCACTTTAAAAACATTGAGTTTGTAAACACAATAGAGGAGAATGACCTCCACACTCCCAATATTTAAAGAACAAGGACAGTGAGGAAATGGTTCACATCTGAAATTGAGTCGAGATTAAAAATGTGTTGCTGGAAAAGCGCAGCAGGTCAGGCAGCATCAAAGGAGCAGGAGAATCGACGTTTCCGGCAAAAGCCCCTCTTCAGGAATTGAGTCGGTCAACATAGAGACCCATGAGTAACAATGCCAGAAGCAAGTAGGGAGGCAGTATTTGAACAAGTTCCCTGTTGCAGTTAGTAATGTTCTGCAGAGTGAATATCTGGATAGAGAGTCTCAACATGAACAATAATAGTGGCAAGAAGTGAAGACTACATAAAAGAACCGTAATGCAGTCATAACTGGTTTACAGAAAAAAAAATATATGGACGATGAGACTTACCAGGGACACCGACGATAGACAGGAGAGGGTAATAAATATATTGAATAACGAGAAGAGCATAATAGATCCACAATGATAATGATAACCAATCATAATACGTAGAAAGAAACCAAACATAATCGGATAACCCCCTGTCCATTGTTGAAACATTCCAGTCTAATGTTCTCAGATTATGATCTCGCCTCCCCTTCTCCATCTGATGTTGCTGATCCCTGCCAGTGCTGATGGTGATGCTCCCGCTCTTACTATGGGATAACACACTGAACAGAGCTCATGTATCATTAAAAGATGAGAACTCTCCACTGGGAAAATTAGAATTCATGGAGACTGACATTAATCGCAGTCACCGAAAAAAACAGGCTTAGTTCACCCCTTCTCTACATAACATGTCTTATTCATAATAAAGGGGGATATTTACTCAGTGTCGATAGAATGGATAGGGTTCCTGACGGATGGACTATAAACCATTCATTTTTTAAAAATCTGGAACCGGACCAGACAGCATGAACCCAGAGGAGGAATGTGTTCAGCATGGAGCACTGTGCAGACCAGGCTAGAGCACTGCTGAACACCACCCTGCAATCAGTCCAGAGTGGAACACTGAGCAGACCTCAGCAGTGCATTGATCTATAAACCCAGATGAGACGTGTGTTCAGCAGGGAGCACTATGCACACCGATCTAGTGTACTGAGCAATACAACCCTCAATCTACCTGGAGTGGAAAGGTATGCTGTCCACAGCAGTGCATTGATCTATAAACCCAATTGAGATACTTGACCAGGGTGTGGAACTGTGTCCACCACCCCAGTACATTTCTCGTAACACTGTGTTGCATCAGTGGGGAAACTTGCAGTCCATGCTGGAAGTGAAAGGATGTACAGCGCCCATCCATTTACAGCTCCATATCTCCATTGTGCCATGACACATGGGTGCTGTGGGTTTGAAAATCACTTCGAGAGAGTGATGGTGGGAGAATCACTTTAAGTATCAACAAATGGGAGGGGTTTGGGGGATAGACAGAGAGAAGGAGATTGAGAGACAATGTCATGGAAGGGTGTGTTCCCAGGTTCCAGAATGCTGAAATGAAGAAATTTTGACGGTATTCTGCAACATGAGCCAGTGATTCCAGGAATGCTGGCTTAACAGGATATTGGTGTGAGGTCAGATGATGGAGAGTATTGAATGAACATTTGTTTTGCAGCTTTGTAACTGGAAGTAGGGTCAACACAAACTTCGACTCATTGGATTGAATCCAACAATAATTTGTGTCAGTAACATTATCACTGAGTATGACAGAGGGATTGTCTGCACGAGGCTGAGCTAGTTTCCTGGTGCCACCTTATCGAACTCATCTCATTTACTACCCATCCCACGCCATGGTGTCCACCTCATTCAGTGTCAGCCCGATTCTCTCACCCACCATGGCTGGAGATACTCTTAATCACCCGCATGACCCCAGATATTCCATGATCCCTGGCGCTGGTGCCATCTATAAAAGGCCAATGGGCACATGTTTGAGCTTTCTCAGTTTGGAGCTTCCCTTGCACTGCTTACCCCGAGCATGGCAGATAAGGGGCAATTACACCACGATTTGTCAACAAAGACACAGAAATTCTGGTAAATGGGCTAGTACAGAGGGGGGGCATTCTCTTCCCAGTGCAGTCCACAGAACCAGACCCACCGTGCATGATCTGAGCACACCACCCAGCTCAGTGCAGTACCTGAAGAAATGACCAGCAATACAGGACAATCATCAATAATCTTCCCGGCTCTGCCAGGATAAGGGTCACTGTATTCTCTGTGTTCCCTCACACTCACTGTATAGCTGTTACAGCACCTTGCCCCGAACAAAGCTCATTCTCCACCACTCTCAGTGCAGCATGCAGTACCTTTCCTCTCTCTATCTATCTCTTTCTCTCTCTCCACCCCCAAATCCACTTCACCCCCCACACTAATGACACTGCATGGATTCACTGTATACTGAATCCCTCCGGACACCTCACCATGTCATCCCTCCCTACCTGCACAGGCACTAACAGCAGGGCCACCCAATCCCACCCTCACTCCTACCCTCCCTTTCTGCCATTCCAGGAGAAACAGCCTGGAATAGGACAGAAATGACCAAGCCTGGTAGTGGTGTGCCCGATATCCATCTGCTCACCTCCCTTCCTCCCCCCGCCACGTGAGGAGAATCCTGGTACAAGTCGTAGAGGACTGGGACCCCTCGTATGATGATTTTGAAACTTCCACTTACCACATACTGAGTAAGGAGCAATGTTCAGTGAAGGTCAATTCTCACTTTAAAGCCACTGGCAGTGCTGTTTTCCCCGGCACAACTTAGAAGCCCTGGCCCTGATGCCATCTCCCTTTTGTGTCAAGCTGGTACAAATGGAATCCCCTCCGTCTCGGTGGGCAGGAGCGTGGCCTCACAACACATCGTCTCCACCACCTTCCAGAACGGGAGCACGGAGGCTCCCTCCTGCACCTCCCCTTGTAAACAGCTCAGATACTGAAACCAATCTGTGATAATTACTGCTCTCCACACTTGTCCTGATATCACATACACCCAGAGCCCTCTGCTCCTACAGCGCCTTGAAAATGGTACAGAACGTTTTATATTGACTTTCAGAGTTATTCCAACCAAGGTGCATCACCTCACACTACTCTGCATTGATCTTAATCTGCCATAAACCTGAATACTAGACTAATGTGTCACTCTCAGGCTGGAGAACTGGGAAGAAAGGCTGGAAAATAATCCGCTGCCTTTAACCATTTCGTGATTTTAAGAAGAAGGCAGTCTCACATTACGGGCGGGAAAGAGTGATTAGTGCTTTTGATACAGAAAATGTGCTCTTTCTTTGTCTGTGGTGTTCAGTGATAAATATCTATTCCAGATCCTTTGAGGTGCAGAGTGTGTCTTCAGGATGTCTTTCCTTCATAATGCAGACGTCCAATAATAGCCACTTAATGTGGAAACCATAGTCAAACAATTACAGATCTTCATAGTTCATCATGACGGCAGAGCCCATAAACTCAACATCGTGCATTTGAGGTGAGTACCTTTTATCTGTTGAAAAACGTTATTCTTTGAATGTGTAATTGAGTAAAGTGAACCAAATTTTAATTAATCCACACTGAGCTGAAAGATGATTTTTAAAATGTGACTCAAAATCTGGCAACGGTTGAAGTCTTGTACAGTGGCCCATGCCTCTGAGCCAGAGCTCTGGGTTATATTGCAATACCTGAACTTGCGCGGTAATGTTTATTACTCTGACCAGAAGGTCTAGATTCAAGTCCTGCCTGTCACGGAGGTATGCCACAGTATTTCAAAACAAGCTGATGAATAAGCACAGAGGTGAATAATGTTGCAGCTTCAGGGACTATTGCCAAGTGGTGGTAGTTTCCCTACCTCTGAGCCCAAAAGTGTAGATTCAAATCCTACAGAAGTGTTTCATAATGTGGCTGAACAAGTTGAATACATAATTTTAGAATTGTGATGTGTTGGAGAAGGAAGAGGTGTCAGTATTGAATTTCAGCACTTAGGCCCGGGATGACTGAAAGCACAGCCACTCGTGTTGATTGGAGTCACATTTGCATATTCTAGAGGTTTATAAAATCATGAATACCATGGAAAGGGTGAATAGTCAGGTTCTTTACCCCAGTGCAGTGAAGTCCAAAACTAGAGTACATAGATTTAAGGTGAGATGGACAAGATTTAAAAGGAACCTAAGGGGACTATTTTCACACAGAGGGTGGTGCGTGCAGTCAATGAGCTGCCAGACGAAGTGGGAGAGGCTGTTACAATTACAACATTTAAAAGGCATCTGGATGGGGACATGAATTGGAAAAGTTTACAGAGATATGGAACAAATGGTGGAAAATGAAACTAAGTTAATTTATGACATCTAGTTGGCACGAATGAGTTGGACCAAAGAGTCTGTTTCTGTGCTGTGCACCTCTATGAATCTTCGATCCAATTTGTAAAGCACTCTTTGTAATCTTATGTAACCTTCTTCACCTTCCACTATATAACTAATCTTACTAACAGCCGTAAACTTGCTCACCATGCCTTCTATAATTCTCATCTAAATCACTGATATAAATGACAACCAAAAGTTGATCCTGCACAAATTCCTGTGGAACGCCGCTGGTCACAGGTCTCCAGTCCCAAAGACAACCCTCCTCCACCACCCTTTGCCCCCTGCCAATAACCCAAAACACACACACATGCAGACATACAGAGACACCGACACATTTCGGTGTTTAAGACAGAGATAGAAATATTCTGATTGATAAGCGGAGCAACGTTACAGTGAAAATGTGGGAGAATTTGGTTGAGCCAAATGTCAGCCATGATCGAACAGCAGATCAGACTCGATGGACCATACACTATGCTTCTGCACCAATGTCATATGCTCTATGGTTTATGCTGTCTGGAATGTTGACCCAAAATTGCACTGGAGACTGAATTTGATAAAAACTTTACGGAACAGACTAAATGGGAATGTGGGATAGGTTTGAGGGGCTGAATGGTCTATGTATTACGTATTGGTTGTGCCTTCATTTGTTTTTTAAAGAGAAGCTGACTGTGAGGTTCATACACTTTTAAATTTAGATGTTCTACCATTTAAGATTGAGATAAGGATGTTCCTATCTCCTTAGGGTTCTGTTGTCTGTGGTATTTTCAACCCGAGGGAACAGTGAAGACTGGGCCATAGTGTCATAGAGTCATAGAGATGTACAGCATGGAAACAGACCCTTCGGTCCAACTCATCCATGCCGACCAGATATCCCAACCCAATCTAGTCCCATCTGCCAGCACCTGGCTTATATCCCTCCAAACCCCTGCTATTAATATAGCCATTCAGATGCGTTTTAAATGTTGCAATTGTACCAGACTCCATCCCTTCCTCTGGCAGCTCATTCCACACACGTACCGCCCTCTATGTGGAAAAAGTTGCTGTTTAGTTCTCTTTTACATCTTTCTCCTTTCACACTATACCTATGCCCTCTTGTACTGAACTCCCCCACCTAGGGAAAAGACATTGTCTATTTATCCTATCCATGCCCCTCATGATTTTGTAAACCTCCATAAGGTCACCGTTCAGACTCCGATACTCAATGGAAAACAGCCCTAGCGTATTTAACCTCTCACTATAGCTTTAATCTTCCACCCCTGGCAACATCCTTGTAAAACTTTTCTGAACCCTTTCAAGTTTCACAACATCCTCCCGATAGGAAGGAGACAGGATTGCACGCAATATTCCAACAGTGGCCTAACCAATGTCCTGTACAGCTGCAACATGACCTCCCAACTCCTGTACACGGTACTCTGACCAATAAGGGAAAGCATACCAAACACTTTCTTCACTATCCTATCTACCTGCGACTCCACTTTCAAGGAGCTATGAACCTGCACTCCAATGTCTCTTTATTCAGCAATATTCACGAGTGTATAAATCCTGCCAAGATTTTCTTTCCCAAAATGCAGCAACTCGCATTTATCTAAATAAAGCTCCATCTGCCACTTCTCAGACCATTGGCCCAACTGATCAAGATCTCATTGTTATCTGAGCTAACTTTCTTTGTTGTCCACTACATCTCCAATTTGGATGTCATCTGCAAACTTACTAACTATACTTCTTATGCTCACATCCAAATCAGTTATGTAAATTACGAAAAGTAGTGGGGGGTCATTGAAGATATTCACGGCTCACCTTTACTGACCTTTGTTGGATAGGAGAGTCAGTGTTTATTGGGAATGGACCGGAAAGGGATTTTCAGCCGCAAACAGACCAGCCATGATCTGTATAAACTGAGGAGCTGTCTGGAGCTCCTATCCAATGTTGTTCTGTCACTGCACCCCTTGAGCCTGTTACAGAGGGAGAGGACGATCCCATTCAGCCAGTCAGTATGACTGCAATGAGGTAGGAGGAACCCCATTGAGCCCCTCTAAGGAGATACACGGGAATAAAATGAAGGATTCAGTCACAGTTCAATAGAGATATACATCAGGGAAACAGACCCTTTGGTCCAACTCATCCGTGCCAACCATATGTCTTCATTTGCCATAATTTCGCCCATATCCCTCTGAATCATTCCTTTCCATAAATCCATCTGGATGACTTTTAAATGCTGTTTATAATGTTGACAGATGACCTTAAAATTGGAGGTGCAGTGGCCAGCAAGGTTTACCTCAGAGTACAATGGGACCTCGATCAGATGGCCAATGGACCAAGGAGTGACAGATGGAGTTAAATTTAGATGAATGTGAGTTGTTGCATTTTGGTAAGGTAAAACAGGGCAGGACATATACAATTAATGGTGAGGTCCTGGGGAATGTTGTTGAACAAAACTGTGCAGGCTCATGGATCCTTGAAAGTGGAATCGCAGGTAGACAGGATGGTGAAGACAGGGTTTGTTTTGCCTGCCTTTATTGATCAGCGCATTGCGAATGTGAGCTGGGAGATCATGTTGCGACTGGGCAGGATGTTGGTGAGGCCGGATTGAGAATACTGTGTTTAATTCAGTTCGCTCTGCTACAGATAGGATGCTGTTAAACTTGAGATGGTGCAGAAAAGATATACGAGGATATTGCCAGACATGGAATGATGAGCTACAAAGAGAGGCTGGACAGACTGGGGCTTGTTTCCTCTGGATCATCGGAGGCTGAGACGTGACATTATAGAGGTTTATAAAATCATGAAGAAAATGGATAATCTGAATAGCCTAGGTCTTTTTTCCAGGATAGGGGAGATCAAAACTATCCGACAAAGGCTAAAGGTGAGAGGAGAAAGATAGTAAAGGGACAATATTTTCATGCAGATTGTGGTGTGTGTATGGAATGACCTCTCAGAGAAAGTGATGGAGCCTGGTAAGTTACAACATTTAATGGGCATCTGGATATGCATATTAATAGGAAGGATTTAGAGGAATATGGGCCTAATGCTGGCAAATAGGGCTAGATCAGATTGGGATGTCTGGGTTACTTGGACAGTTCTCCGTGCTTTATGACACTGTAAGAGAGATGAGGAGAAATTCTGTAAGGACCTTTTGAGTGGGAAGTCTCTTCTCCAGAGGTATGCGGTGCCTCTTTGTTCACATTTATCAAAAACTGAGTTGGTTAAATATTTGACAGAGAAGTGAGTCACAGATAATAGGATACAGACAGGAAAGTGGGGCTGTGACCATAGCCTGATCAGCCACAATTTTAGTGCTTGGTGGAGAAGGTTCATAGTGTTTAACGATCTAACCCTGGTCCTGTTCTGATGTTCCATTCAGACCCTCCAACCTGCTAGACAGGAACTGTTGGAGGGCACTTACTGCTATAGCTTCCCTGACTCTCTGGATTCGAGAATTCATGGCATTCACTACTCTCTATTTGAAGAAATCACTGCCTGCTCCTACACAATGACCTATCAATATGACCGATAGAATGCAAGGGCCTACCAAAGAGCGACTGGCCCTGATGTCAAGGCAGCATTTGATTGAAGATGACATCTAGGAGCCTGAGTAAAATTGCACTTCATCAGAATCCCTTGCATACTCTCCAGTGTTTGGAGTCATTCACAGCACAATGGAACATGTTTATCATCTGAGCTGTGGAACATCTCTGCAGGAAATCCTCAGGGTAGCTACCTCAGCCCAGGCAAATCCCTGCTGTGTGGCGCATCCCATTGAGTCCACGTCGATCAGAAGTGGGGATATTTACTGCATGTTACACGATATTCTGAAAGCTTCGTCATCCCTGACCTCCTGATGCAGTTTGTGTCTATGTGCGACAAGACTGTGAGAACGTTCAAGCCTGTGCTGTTAAACTGTCGGCAACATTCATGAAACAGCGCTGCACATTTCCACAGTAAACAGCGGAGTTCACTCAGTTACTCAAACTGGCTTCACAGGAATTTGGGAAAGTCATTCAGTCCATCAAAACGACTGGACAAGAAGAGGGACAGCCCATTCAGTCCCTCCTGCCGTTACACAGGAAGACAAGGAGTCTGCTCACGCCCACACATCACTGACAGGGGTCAGAAAGTGACCATTTCACATCTGGAATCAGTTACAAAGGAACAGGAAGAGATCATTCAGCTTCTCATGTCACTAACACAGGAAGAGGACGTTGTCAAAGATGCTCCAACATAACAAACAAATAGAGCAGGGGCTGCACAGATGGACAGTTCCATGGTATTCCTCATGGCTTCATTACTCGTAGTACATTCGTGTTATGCCAGCATGGTTTTCTGGCAGTGGAACTGAAACGATTTTTAAAGCCAGTTTAAAAGGCATCTTCCATCGCTGAGAGAGCAGACCTACATCCTATCTGAAAGTCAGAAGCTGTTGGAGAATATCTAACTGTTTCAGAATGAAGGTATTGTGGCTGCTGACAGGATTGTGAAAAATGCAACGTGGAGTGGAGGGTCACACAGTACCTGTGCATTACAGTGTTCAGAGTTCATTCAGAGCCTGTACCTCTCTGTTATTAGAAATGAGGTCTCTGCACAGGCACGTAAACTATTAGGAATCTAGCATCCTATGGAAAGTATGGAATTTCCCACCTTATCAATGGCTGTTTTGGACATAATGAGTGTCCATCCATAACCATCAAGTTTCAACCTCGCATTCTCTCACAGTGCTACACGTTAAACACGTACTTACTGCACTCCCTCCTGATAGTACCATCATACCAGGGTTCAATGTGGTGAAACTCCTTTGCACGTGGAGATCATTATTTATCAAACCGACTCAGTCTGTACACAATACTCCAAATACTCTTTCAACAAAACACTACCATTGAGTAAGGTATATTTACTGTGGTACTTCAAGTATTTTGCATGAAAGACCAGATATCATTTTCAGTTATAATTACTTCTGTCCCATCAGGATTCTATTACTGCCTCATAACCAAGGACACCCAAGTCCTTATCAACAACAGCACTTCACAACCACTCACTATTTAATAAACTTAAATGAGAATCATTACATTTGTTCCCATCGGAATCATGTTATATCTTGCGAATAGCTATTCCCCAAGCACTGATCCTTCTGATACCCCACAAGCCTTCCATCCAGAGAAAAACACTACTCTCTTCATTTTGCCCATTATCCAATTTTTGATCCATTCTGTGTGTTCCCCCCCTACCTACCCATGGACTCTAACATTCCCCACTCACCAGTATTCAACCGTATCAAACATTTTTCTGAAAATTCAAAAACTCCACTCTCACTGGTTGTCAATTGTCGATGTCACAACGAACAATCTCCACAACTACAGTAAGTTTATCAAAGATCATTTCCCTTTCCTGAATCTAGGCCAAATGTAAATATATCAGTATTGTCCAAGTGTCTCGTTGTCACATTCCTTATAAAAGGTTACAATGTTTTTCTCACAGCTGACATCCAGCTATTTATTTTTCTGTTTGCCAACTCCGTCTTGTTTTAAATATTTAGGGAAACAATTGCCACTTTCCAGTCTGCAGGATCCCTCCAGAATGTAACCAGCTTTGAAGAATAATCAGTAATTCTTTCAGTAGCTCTGTTGTCGCCTCCTCAATAATCTGGGATGTAGCTCATTAGATCCAGCAACATACCAAGCTTCAATTCGAATAGATTTTCGAAAACATACTCTTCATTAATTCTAATTTCGTGCATCCCCAATTTTCACCAGGGCTCCTCTTCCCTAGTATTTCTAAAAGTTAATTTCTACACGTTCCTCCATGGAGACAGAACCAATTTTTTCCTCTCAGCAGGCAGATGGCTTCCGTCTGCTCGTGTTATATCGGAGGACTGCACTCCAGATATGTCATTGACTTGTGCCTGGAAAGTTCCAGAATCAATCCAATACACTTCAAGGTGATGTGTATTTCACCCACTCTTACTGGAAAGTTCTAGAATCATTCCAGTTCACTGCATGGTGTGTGTCAGCACAGTCCTGTCCCTGCTGTGAGTTTACAGGCTATATTGAAGGAGGGGAAACAGCTCAGTGACCACTTCATTTTTGAAAGACGCTGGTTTTATTTGACACTTGGAATGGGCCTAGATTAGACAAATATTCCTGGAAATCCCTGGGAGGATCACGCAGTGCCCTGCCCCTCCTTGTGTACGGAGCTTCCCTTCTGTGTAACCTCGACTCCATGTGTTTACCATGGACCCAGAACACTCTCTAAATGCAGTGCTCATATCTCGTCCAGAGTGGGGTCACCATTCCATTGGGTCTCTCTGAATGGACGCAGCAGCTGATAACACAAACTTGAGAACAGCGTCCACAGAACCTCCCTTTATTCTGTAATGACAGGGGAAGTCAAATCCCCGATCTCTTGACATCGTCTGTCATACTTGCTGAGATTCTCCAACATTTTCAGACTCTGGAGAATTTTATTTCGGATCTCCATCATCCACAGTTCCTTGGTTTATTTCATCCTTAATGCTGTTGTTGCACAGGATGTCAGCATCACTGGTAAAGGCAGCATTTGCTATCCATCACTTATTGCCGTTGACTGCGAGACCATTTGTCAAGACAATATGGAGCCAAACTTTTTTGTCACACTTCGTTTCTTTACCAAATACTATCAATGAAATAATAAAATAAATCCTAATTGTTTATGGTTGTCGTTTGTGAAATGAGATTTCATTCCAATTGTTGCCATTCGAATTTAAATTTTGTCATCGGCTGTGGAAGGATTTGAAACAATGCATTTAAAGTTATAACTTGTGCCTTTGAATTACACGGCCAGTGACACTATTACTCTGAAATGAGATCCCTATTATGAAATAGGTGGTTTGCCAAGAACAAGTTTGTGGTCAAAATATTTGTAACTGGAAAAGTGGTCAGAAAGGAAGTGGTGGCATAAAGTCAGAAGATAACAAGGGTGCAGATGATGGCTTATTCAGCAACAGGATTGAGGCAGAGGTGGAGACTGGGGATATTATCGAGGTGGGTGTAGGCAGGTTTGATGGCAGAGAGAATATAGAGACGTAAAACAGTTCAGGCAAACGGAAGACTCTAGGATCGGAAAAGTCTAGTTCCTTCTTTGATGTCTATGAGTGAGGAGTCTGAAATTGATGGAAATGAAGTGGAGTTTGTGACTGAAACTGAAGACAGCAGATTATGTATTTGTTAAAAATAAATAACAGAAATAGCAATAACCTTCACCATCGTTAACGAATTGACAGAGATAGGCTTACCAGGAACACTAACAATAGCAAGGATGGGATAGTAACCTGCTTGAATACTCATCAATATGGCTCGTATCCGCAACTCTAACTATGGCCAGTCCCGAGAAAGATAATAAAGACCATCAGATAAACTCGTGTCTATTGTTGTAACATTCCAGTCTAATGTTCTCAGATTCTCTTTCTTTCCCTCTCCCTGTAACTGCTGAGCGTCTCGAGGATGATGCTGCCGCTGATACGATGGCATAACAAGTTGAAGGAAGCCCTTACTAATAGAAGAGGGAAACCGTATAATGACACAATTAGGATCCAAGGAGACTGACATCAATCACAGTCACAAACAGCTCCAGTAAACCCTTTTCACTACAACCCTCATGTCACTACAATACTTGGTCTGGTTGGGATGTTGACATCGCTGACTATTGGGCTAATAGCACATTTCCAATTGTAAAGTTAGAGGTGAGGTAGAGTGATGATGCTTTGTATTCACTAGCTCAATGCTCCTACTATGTTTTGGCAGGATGGGAATTGCTGGGGTCCCAGGCCCGTCTGTGTCTGATCACCGGGCCTGCTGCATCCTTTCTTTTTATTTACTTATATTTAACTTTGACATTTATCTTACCATCATGTAACGGCTTAGGTGGGGTGAGACATTTTTGAGAGGCTCTTACAGTAGCATAGACGGTGTATATACAGTTCTTTCCTTGTGTTCCTTGCAGCTGCGGCCTGGTCCTGTGGAGTGATGGTCAAACTCTCAGGGAACCAGGATTCTTAGTTTTACCTTTCACCAGTTATTGCTGGGGTCTCAGCAGGGGTGGAAGGGTGGAAATCTTTTCTGACTGTTACACACTCTCTCTGAGATTTCTCTCGGAATTGGCTTTGGATGTTCTTTCCACATGGATTGGGGAACTGCATGTGAGACGACCTGTTTCCTGAATTTGCTTTTTGACAAGTGTATGTTTATGGGATGTCACTATGTTGGAGCCATTACTGTGGATTAGTTAATTAACCTATAATTCTTTTAGGTTTTCCAAAGAATTAACTTATTCCAAGTTCCTCTTGTTGTTGTATTTGAATAGATTGTGTTTTGCTTAAAGTCAAATACTTTGACCAAACGAATTGTATCTGAAACACAGCACCTCTCATTTTCCTTTAAAATAAGAAAAGGTTCGGGTCGAGACTACCTTTGTCATGTGTTGTGAGGGGCGGTCTGCTCGGGTCCATAGCAAAAAGGAAAGGTTTTCACGTTTGAATTGGAGAATTACTTAATGGACAACATGTTGCAGAAATACGCGTTTTGACAGCGGAATGCACCGAGGTGGAGGAGTGATCGCTCTATCAGGAATTATATTGCATACACAATCCACCTCACAGATTAAGCCCAGACACATGTAAGCCCAGATGAGATATCTGTCCAGGATGGAGCACTGTGCAGACCAGGATCAGTACAACCCAGCAATCTGTCCAGGATGGAATACTGTACAGACCAAGGCTCAGTACAATCCAGCAATCTGTCCAGGATGGAGCACTGTGCAGACCAGGCTCAGTACAATCCAGCAATCTATCCAGGATGGAGCACTATGCAGGTCTCACCGGTCCACCAGCTATCTATCCAACATAGGGAGCAGTGCATATCACACCGGTGCATTGATTCAGAAACCCAGACGAAACTTTCTGTGCAGCATGGGGTGATATTCAGCCACACCAATATATTGCTCTATAAACGTGAACAAAGAACCTGTTCAGTATGGGGAGCTGTGCAGTGAAGAGCAGTGAATTGATCTGTAAACCTGAGCAGTTACCCTCCCAGCATGTAGAGCTGTGTACATAACCCCAGTACATTGCTCAGTAACACTGTGTTAGATCCCTGCCCTGCGCAGGGAAACTTGCAGCCCATGCTGGAAGTGACAGTATGTAAAGCTCCCATCCATTTACGCTCCATATCTCCATTGTACCTTGACAAGGGGGTGCTGTGGGTGTGAAAACCACTGCCTGAGAGCGTTGGTGAGGGAATAAGTTTAAATTCCAACAAACGAAAGGATTTTGGGAAAACGAGAAAGGAAGATTGAGAGACAATTTCATGGAAGATCACAGGTTTCTGAATGCTGAAATGAAGATATTTCGACAGAATTCTGCAACGTGGGCCAGTATTCCCAGGAATGATGGGTGAATGGGATATTGGTATGAGTTCAGATGATGGATTTTTGGATGAGCATTTGTTCTGCAGCTTTGTAACTGTGAGTGGGCACAGCAGAGTCTATGCCTCGTTGGGCTGAATGTAACAACAATTTATATCAGTGACATTTCTATTGAATGTGACAGAGGGATTGTCTGCACGAGGTCGAGCTCGTTTCCTGGAGCTATTTTATCAAACTCACCTCATTACCTACCCACCCGACCTCATGGTGTCCCTCTCATTCAATACCAGCTCGATTCTCCCACCCATCATGGCTGGAGGTACTAACCATCTCCCGGATATCCCTGGTAATTCCGTGATCCCTGGCCCTGGTGCCACCTTTAAAAGGCCAATGTGCACACTTTTGAGCTTTCTCAGTTCGGAGCTGCCCTTTTCAGTTTAGCCCCAGCATGGCAGATAAGAGGCAAATCTACCAGATTTGTCGATCGGGATATGTGGATGGGCTAGTACAGATGAGGACCATTCTCTTCTCAGAAGTGGCCACATTACTAGTCCCACCGAACATGGTCTGAGCTCACCACCCAGCTCAGTACATTATCCGCAGTCTGAAGAAATGTCCAGCAATACAGGACAAGCATCAATAACCATCCACGCTCTGTCAGGAAAAGGGTTACCGTATTCTCTCTGCTCCCTCACACTCACTGTATATCTGTTATTACACCTACCCCAAAACAAGACCAATGCTCTACCACTCTCACTGCGGCCTACCGCACCTTCCCCATTTCTCTTTCTCTCTCTCTCTCTCTCTCTCTCTCCTCTCACTCTCTTTCTCTCTTTCTCTCTTGCCTTTGCAATACTCCCACATGGAAATAGAATGTTCGAGAAAATGCCGATTATGGAATGTTCCAGATAATCTTTCAAATAATTCCCATTTTCAGGAAAATGTCAATGCTCAAGAAATAGCGATGGAAATTTTTCAATAAACAGACAATTCAAGTCAATCATGAGGCCATTCAGCCCTTCAAACCTGCTCTAGCATATAATGAGCTCGCAGATGGTCTGTTGCTTCTCTCAGCTCCATGTTACAGGAATTTGCAGTCATTCAACTCCATGGGTTTCTGTCACTGAGCGGATGACACTCAGGCACATTTACCCTGGTTTTCTTCAAGCGCCTGTTCGAGGGCATTTCCCATACAGACTGACTCCCCTCACAATATATTCCATCGGCTTTATACTTTTATGTAATGATAAGCACATTTTACACAAAACAATAAAAATATACACTTATTTTATGGTTATAGATATTCAATTTGAATTAATAATTCTGGTTATTTCACTTGTATCCTCTTATTGTATTCAGCCAAAGACAGCTTCTAACCACTTGGCTCGTTATAAAATACAATTTCTAGCAGAGAACGTTTTCATCCTTAACCGTAATCTTGACTGTTATCTGAATTGCACCTTTACCTTATTATGAAAGTGTCTCTTTTCCTTTTTCTGTGACTGTTTCTGTATGTAACAGTTACACAGTTCTCCCACTCAGTTGGCTGGACGGCAGGTTTGTGATGCAGAGGGAGGCCACCAGCGCAGGTTCAGTTCCTCACACTGACAGAGGTTACCATGAAGGAGACACTCTCTCAAACTCACTCCATCTCCCAACGTGTGGTGACCCTCAGGACAAATTACCACGAGTGATCTCTCTCTAATGACAGAGCAGCCCCATGGTCCTTTGATACTGTATTCTATCATTGTTTCATTTTAAATTTTTATCTATTTTATCCTTTCGTTTTGCATTATAATCCTGGACATTCTGGACCAGTGTCATTTGTACCACTGTCAGAATTTCCCACACACTGCACATTCCTGCCCATTCCTCAATAATCCTTGACTTCGTTGTTATTTGTGAACTTTCTGTCTGCGCCTCAAAAATATTGAATATCTGTGCCCCCAATGCTCGGCGGGAAAGAGTGTAACAGGGACTCACAACACTGAGAAAACAAAACTTTAACTCATCTGTGTGTAAGATATTTTTGGTCTCCTTACCTGAGAAAGGATATAATTACATTGGAAGCAGTTGAGAGATGTTTCACTTTACGTATTCCAGGGTTGAAGGGCTGTTATTATGGAGGCTTTAACAGCTTAGACACGAAATGAGAGCTGCTCCTATTGAAACACACAAAACCTTGAGGAGAGTGGATCAGGTAGATACCCGCTGTGTGTTTATCTAGTCAAAACTTGTTATCATTGTCATAGAACCACTACAGTGAGGAAGCAGGACATTCTGCCTATTGAATCCACACCTACTCACTGAGCACCCAACCCAGACCTGCCCCCCATGTAATCCTATATTTCCCATTACTAACCCACTTAACCTACACATTTCTGGGCACTACAGCATGGGCAAACCACTCTAAGCTGCACATCTTTGGACTGTGAGACGAAACTGGACCATTGAGAGGAAACCCTCACAGGCACAGGGAGAATGTTCAAACTCCACATAGAGGGTTACCGAAGGTTGGAAATGAACCCAGCTCCTTGGTGATATGAGGCAGCAGTGCTAACCACAGATTCATTATGCTCCTCTGGTAGTTATATTAGTTACATACATCTGTATTATATTATATCGAGGATGGCTTCGGCTGATTGTCCATAGGCAGGTGAATCAGGGGTAATGGTGCATGGAGAGAAAAGTGCAGCTGGGACCACAATGAGATGAGCCACGACCTTATTAACTGGCAGAGCAGTGTCAAAGGGCCGAATGGCCCACTCGTGTCTCTCAGCCCTGTGTTCTGGTGTTCTATTCAGCCCTTCAGACCTGCTACACAAGAGCAGGTCGGCACCACTCCAATGGTTAGGTGTAGTTTCGTAAATGCACTTGGAAAATCCAGGCTGGGTCTGGAAGTGACCCTTACCTCCAATCCCTGCTTGCAGGCTTCCCCGCTCTGTAACTTCTGCTCCAAATGGGAGTCATGTTACAGACCCAGATTCGCTGTGAATACTGCCCCCATACCCCACCCAGGGTTAACTCAAACAAATTCTCTGCTCTCCCTGAATGCAACATTGTACAACACGACTTCCGGGAAAATAACCAGTTACTTTCCAAAAGCATAACATGTGGAATTAATAAATAGGAACAGGAGTCGACCATTCGACCCCTCAAGCTTGCACTGTCATTTAATAAGAACATGGCTGATTTACTCCAGGGCTCAACTCTACTTTCTTGCCGACTCCTTGTATCCCTTCACACGTCTCTGAGTTAGGGAATTCCAGACATTCATTACCTTCTGAGAAAAGACGTCACTCTGCATCTCAGATTGACATCGATGTCCTCCATATTCGATATCTATGTCCTCGAGTTCGAGACTCCCCTCAGGAGAGGAAACATCTTCTCAACATTTACCTCCTCAAGCCCCTTCTGTGTCTTGTATGTTTCAGCAGTATCACTCCTCATTCATTTAAACCCCAATGAATAACCGCCTCACCATTTTAGAGGTTGTCAATAATTCCAACCTTTCATCTCAGGAAGCTGCCTAATGAAACAACCTAGTTACTTGCTGTATCAACATGCTGACTTTATGTTTCATACACAGGAAGACTCTAATCCCTTTGTACT
Organism: Hemiscyllium ocellatum; assembly: GCF_020745735.1. Lineage (NCBI taxonomy): Eukaryota > Metazoa > Chordata > Chondrichthyes > Orectolobiformes > Hemiscylliidae > Hemiscyllium > Hemiscyllium ocellatum. The sequence continues at coordinate 80,385,882 of NC_083414.1, read as the reverse complement.
GCTCCTTTTCTGGAAGTCCCCTCCATTAAATAACAGCCTGTCTTTTGATTCTCAGTGTCATCCTCAAACTCGGATGTATGTTGCACTCAGCTCCCGCCGTCAGGCTCTCAGTATAGACTGTAAATAACTGATGCCATCGGACTGATAGCCGTGGTCCTCCAGCAGATGCACCTTTATCATGAATATCCATTAATCCTGACTGTCCGATTTCTACGTGTTAACCAATCATCATCCCAAATGAATACATTATCCATCATTCTACGAGCTTCTGTCTTGTGTAAGAACTTTTATTTTGTAATACCTTGTGGAAAAACTCTGGAAAGCCTGGTGTCTACCAGATCCCCTTTATCAAGTCCGCTTGTTACATTATCAGGCATCTCTAGAAATACTTTGCATGATTTTACAGGGCAAAGTATAATTTCCCTTTCACAGACTCACACTGACTCTGCGTGAAGCTTTTCTAAATGTCCATGCTGGCCAGGTTTTCCAAATTAAGCTCGTCCCATCTGCTTTCATTTGGCCCATAGGCCTCCAAATGTTTCCCATCCATATGTTTGTCCAAATGAGTGTTAAATGTTTTAGCTGTACTGGCATCTACCACTCTTCCTCTGGCAGCTCATTCCATACTCACACCACCCTCTGTGTAAAAAAAAGTTTCCCTTTCCTTCCTTTAAAATCTTCCCTCTTTCACCTTAAACCTATGCCTACTACGGCTGAACTCCCCCATCTTGGCTATTCACCCTATCCATATCTCTCATGATTTTAGAAACTTTTACAATGTCACCACCCAACCTCCCACACTCTATCTGATACTAACTTCAAGAACAAGCATTTAAATTTAAGCACTGCAAATTTAAACAATACTAAACATGACAGGTAAACAATACTCAGCCCAAACTTCATATGGTGATTTGTTTTTCTACATATTACAATACTAAGGAAGCATGAAATGCTTGCCACTGCCAATAAGAACTTAAAAATGTTTTGCTGGAAAAGCGCAGCAGGTCAGGCAGCATCAAAGTAGCAGGAGAATCGACGTTATGGGCATAAGCCCTTCTTCAGGAATGAGTAGGGTGTGCCAAGCAGGCTAAGATAAAAGGTAGGGAGGAGGGGCTTGGGGAAGGGGGGTTGGGAATGCGATAGGTGGGAGGACGTTAAGGTAAGTGTTATAGGCCGGAGAGGGGTGGGGGCGGAGAGGTCGGGAAGAAGATTGCAGGTCAAGAAGGCGGTGCTGAGTCCGAGGGTTGAGACTGAGATAAGGTGGAGGGAGGGGGAATGAGAAGCTGGAGAAATCTGCATTCATCCCTTGCAGTTGGAGGGCTCCTAGGCAGAAGATGAGGCGCTCTTCCTCCAGGTGTCGTGTTACCATGGTCGAGCGATGGAGGAGGCCAAGGACCTGCATGTCCTTGGCGGAGTGGGAGGGGGAGTTAAAGTGTTCAGCCATGGGGCGGTTGGGTTGGTTGGTGTGGGTGTCCCAGAGGTGTTCTCTGAAACGTTCCACAAATAGGCCAAAGAAGGATGTCAAAGATGCTCAAACATCCTGTCCAACATGGAGTGCCATACACTGGGAACTGAACAAGAATGCATGGTGCACAAGTTCCTTGACTCTGAAACTGCCTAAGACTGGCATTACTGAGACTACAGAGCTCTTAATCATGGCCAGGGAGAAAAACAGAGGGAAACACATTTACTTCAAATGCAGAAGGTGACATTGTGGAAGAGAAACGATTTAGATTATTACCTTAAATGGATTGAGTCCAAGGTCGAATCACGTGCACCTAAACTGTTGACAACCCATTAAAGCTACCGCACATGACTGGTTGCATTCCAAACAGCAGAGTTAACTTCTGATGGAGAGGGGGAAATGATCCCAAGACGAACAGATCAGATTTAAGCCCTGTCGTCCTGCTAAATCCAAGACTAAATGTCGATGGACTATTAAACAATTTACTGGAGGAGAAGACTCCACAAATATCCTCATCCTAAATATCGGAACAACTCTGTACATCAGTGAAAAAAAGTCAAGGATGTGGTGTCTGCATTATCCTCAACCAGAGGCGTTGATTGGATGATCCAACTCACACTCATCATGATTCCCACAGACTCAGAGATCCATGTCTTCAAACAATTCGATTGGCTGTACATGACATGAAGAAACAGGTGAACACAGAAGATACAACAAAGGCAGTGGGCCCTGACCCCATTCCTGCAATAGGAAGACTTGTGTTGCACAACAAGCCGTGTTTCTGGGGAAGCTGTTTCATTCCAGCTCCAACTCTGACATCTCCCTGCCAGTGTGGAAAATTACTCAGCAATGTCCAGTCCCCGAAGTTGAGAATAATTACAATCTGACCAATTACCACCGCGAAGTCCCATCACGACAGTCAAATTGGTGGGAATTATTTTTGACAGAGCTGTCAATTAGCACCGAAATAATCAGCTCAGTGTGGTTTCCGATAGGTCCCCATGTGGAGATGATGTTGTTGTGAAAATATCACAGGATTACTAATCCAGACCAGGATAATGCTCTGCCAGCTGGTGGATGTTAAAAATAATTAATAAAATGTCGAGACCTAAAAACTGGTGTCAGTAATAGTGATCTTGTGTCCAATGTTAATTGTAAACATCGATCTCCTTCCCCAATGTATTTTCAGGAAGTGAATCTCCCGCGTTTCTTGGTCTGGTATAAAAGTGACTCCGGCCGCACAGCCATGGTCTCTGAATCGGCCACGTAAAACACTCAATTGTATCAAACTGCTCTGAGGGCTTAAAGGATAAAACCAGACGGAACACCTGGCACCAGCCTCGTTATCAGAAAAGGGAATGGGAACACAGTCCTATCGACCCTGCCTCCTTCCTAACATCTGAGAGCATGTGGTAACATCTACAGAGCATTCCTACAGAGTGCACAGAAACATTGGGAAAGGAGGAGGTCATTCAATATATTGAGCTTTTCCCATGATAGTTCATGGTCGAACATCTTCTCAATGCAGTTTTCCCCATACAATGTTCATATCCCATAATATGTTTAAACATTGTTAAATATAAACTGAGAACTGATGTAGTGCTTTCGGCACATCAAGTTTGCTCCTCTATTCAATATACACGCGGTTGTTTGATAACGCTTGTGTATTAAATACGATTTGACTGTTTTCTATAAAGTGAACTATCATCCCTGCTTCAAATCTGTCGCACACTGGCAGAGTTAAATATATTTCAATGATATCTCCACTCATTTTCCTAATCCCCATGAAATACAAGCCCAGTCACCCCAAAACTCTGGTCCCACAACAAGCCTGTCATCCCAGAGATCATTATGGTCATCCTCCATTGCTGTCCCTCAATGTCAGGTTTGTCCTTTACTAGGCAAGGAGACCAAACCTGCAAACAATACTGCACAATGTCCGAGATGGGGTCCCACTAAGGCCCTGCACAGCTGCAGTAAATGACCCTTACTCCAGTATTCAAATCCCCCTGAACTGAAGGTGAATACACTATTTATCTGACTACCTGCTTTCTGCTCCTGCAATATTACTTTCACTGGCTGGTGTACAGGGAGATACAGATCATTTTCAATGTTACAGTTCCCCACTTGCTGGGTCTATATACACTGGTCAGCGTACCAATGCCATTCTCATTATTGACTCCTGGATTCAGAACTCACTGCCTTACATGGATCGGAGGGCTGCACAGAAATAAAACTAAAATGCAGCTGAATTTCCTTTATAGAGCAACATTTTTCAACCACTCTCTTTGCAAATGATAGGCTGCCATTCTATTGTTCCCATCAAAGTGCACAACATCTCATCTCTCCCATTGCTCTCCATCTGCCAGGTATTTGCCCAGTCTCTCCATTGGTCACAATCACCTTGGAGTCTTTTTTACATCCTCCTCACCCAATCACAAGCAGACATCGTTTAGTACCGTCAGCAGACTTGGGAATATTTCAGTTGAGCCCCTCAACCAAAGATATGATGTGCATTGGGAGTAGCTGGATGTCAAATCCCAATTCTTGTTATATCGTCTAAGCCTTCCATCAAAAACAAACATGGTTTTATTCTTATTCACTGTTTCCTGCCAGCTCTCCCATTCTAAAACCATGACCATATATTAGCCCCACTCCCACAGAATTCGAATTTTCACAAGAGGCTTGGGGCTTTATCAAAAATCTTTCTGAGATTCCAATCGTATTGCATTGATACCTTTTCCATAATTTTCCTAAAAGCCACTTTCCCAAATATGATTCCCATTTCATAAATCGCTGTTGACTTTGTCTATGCCCATTAATTTCAGTCCAATATTTTGTCTAAATCTGCTTAGCTGCTAATTTAGTTGCTATTCCCTTTTTCTCACCAGACTAAAGTTCTCTAACATTTCTAGTAAGTTTTCTTTATTATTTTTCTTCTGTGAAGGCATTACTGAAGTACTTATTCCATAGTTCTGCTATTTCACTGTCCTCAATTATCTGGTATCAGATTGTAAGAACGCTGCAACTTTTTCTCTTTATTTTGCCATTGACATATTTTTGGACGATATTACAAGTTCACTCTTTTATACTTTGATAAGATATTCTTCAGAAACCCATCAATTCCTATCTTAAGCCACTCAACGACTGACCTCCCACATACATACAATGACAGAAGCACAGTCTCTATTCCATCAGAACTACAGCACGGTCTACATTAGGCCCACTTTCCGACACAAAACCCGTATCTGTGAATCTTATGGCATTTCAACTGCACAACCATGTATTTTCTAATGGTTTTGAGGTTACCATGACAACTCCCCTCTCAAGAAGTGCATTCCAGACCCCAATACATTCTGGGTGAAAAAAACCAGTCCTCAAATCCTCTTTAAACCTTAAACCTTTCACTTTACAAGTGTGGCCCTTTGACTAAAAGGAACAGCTGCTGTCTATCCACCCTGTCCATGTCCTTCGTAATCCTATCCTACTCATTCATGGTCCCCTCAGCCTTCTCTGCTCCAAAGTAAACAATCGAGATTACCCAGCCTCCCTCCATAGCTGATATGCTCCATCCCAGGGAACATCCTGGTGAATCTCCTCTGCACCCCCTCGAGTACAATCACATCATTCCTGTAATGTGGCTCCCATAACTATACACAGTATTCCATCTTGACCTAAACAAAGTTCCACATAGCTCTTATAATCCATGCTTCGATGTATAAAGGCTGTGTTTATGCTCCCCTATGCTTTACCAAAATGTGCAATAACCTGTCCAGTCACATTCAGGGATGTGTGAAGAAGCACGCTCTGAGCTACCTAGTGTGCTGTCATTCATCGAGTCCTACCCTGTCTGGTTCCTTCTTGCAAAGTGTATCACCTCATATTTATCAGGGTTACATTCCATCGCCATTGACCTGCCCATCTCACCATTCCATCTGTATCTTCCTGAAACATAAGGCCTTCCTCTTCACTGTCAACCACCCGGCCAATCTTTGTATCAAACACAAACTCACTTATGACAACCCACCACCCCTCACAGCTGCATCCTTTATGATAAGGTATAAAATCAGAAAACACCAGCTTATACTCCAACAGGTTTATTCGGAGGCATGAGCTTTCGAAGCGCTGCTTCTTCACGAGGTGTCTGTGCGCTTTGATGAAGGACTTCGAAAGCTAGTATCGCCGAAGAAAGCTTTTGGAGTATAACCTGGTGTTATGCAAATTTTAGCTTTGTCCACCCCAGTCCAACACCAACACTTCCGAATCAGAAATAATAAGAGACACAGCACTGATCTCCGTGGTACACCATTGGACACTAGCCTCCAATCACACAAACAGCCTTCTACCACCACCCTCTGTCTCCTACCACTAAAGTTGATTTGGATGCAACTTGGCAACTCACTAATGAGTCCTACCCGTTCCCTGGTTATTCTGTTCCGCTGGACACACTTGGAGAATATCTGGAGATTCTCACTAATCTTGCATGCCAGTAGGTTTCCATGCCCCTGTGTTAGTTAGTCCCCTCCAACTGAAGTTTTTCCACCATATTGCAGTCTTAACTGGCCTGTCCCAGATCCTGTCATTATTTGCCTTGAATGTGGAATAGACAGCGAGGGAAGCGTTCTGTTAATTACCAACATGTCATATGTTTTGTGAATTTTCTAAATTTCACTGTGACCCACCTCTCATTCTTTGAAACACTAGAGAACACAGGCCGAATTTCCTCATCAGGCAATCTCACCATCTGAGGGATTAATCTGGAGAATGTCCATTGCACTTCCTCTGTGGTCAGTATATTCTTTCTGAGATTCGGTCACCAAAACTGTACACAATACTCCAGCTACAGTTCCAACAACACGCAGTGAAACTGCTTCAACATGTGTTTACGTCAATGTTCTGACTCTCTTAAATGAAGGCGAACCAAACTTTAAATTTCCACTTATATTTATTCCTCCAAATACCATTCACATTCATTGCATTTACAACCTCGTTTTTTGAGTTCTTATAGAATCCCTTCGGAAAATCCAATATATGCCACTTTTACTGGTTCCCCATTATCTATGCTGGAAGGAACAACTTCAAACAATTCCGAAGTTTAACAAGTATGCTTTCTCTATCAGAAATGCATGCTGATTCTCTCCATTGTTGCTGTTAAATTCTAAATAGCAAAAATGTCATCCTATGTAATAGATTCTAACAGTTTCCCTACAAATGTCAAGTTAACTGGTCTGCAGTTCTCCACATTAAGTCTTTTTTCCCTTTGTAGCTGTTTGGATCCCTTCCATTCATCGACCTTGCTTGGATCAACAATAGTTTATCTACAATACCTTCCAGTCTCTGCAGAATGTACAGGAAAATAAAACACAGTCATCGACTGTGCAATTAATACTACTATTGGTGATTTATTTCTGACATTTTGATAGGACATACATTTGTTTCATCAGATTGGCAATGCTCAATCCAGCTCCATGTTCAAGAACTACCTTGTTACTGATATGAATTGACTTTATGTCTTTAGCTCCAGGAGTCCGATATGATCACTTGGTATTACTGGGTGATTTTCTGGATTTTCCGCCATGAAGACAGATGCAAAGTAACTGGTTGTTTTCTTGGCCATTTCCCTGTTCTCCACAATAACCTCTACTATCCCGATTACAAATTTCCACATTTGACCTTGCTTTTATTTTGTTTCCTTTGAAATATAGCTCGCAGATTGATGCAGTCTTTGTGTTCCTGTTTGTTAGCAGGTATGTTCTCTTTTTGATTTCCTTTTCAGTTTCATGGCCTTCCTTTTTTGGATCGTTAACCTCTGAGAATTCTCAGGTTTTCACAACAGCTGAAATTCTTCTGAAGTCACTTCCTCTGATTTACATATTTTCTAATTTGTTATGTTTACCATCACTGAGTCACTTTCTCACTCTTTGGTGTTTGTACCAGAAATAAATAGACGTATGTTGCAGACTTTGCAGTATTTCTAAAAACTCCTGGTCCTGACCAGATCAATTCAGGAACACCGCAGGAGGATAGGAGGATAGAGAAGAAAATGCGGGAGCACTGCGTGGCTCTTTTCTGTCATTGCTGGCCAACGAGTGAGGTCCTGGACAGCTCAGCGAATACTGAGACTGTGTTCAAGAAATGCTACAAAGATAAACCTGGGATCGAAAGACCAGTAATCCTAAACTCTATGGGTAGGTTACTTTAGAAGAGTCGGAGACATTGGATATACATGCATTTGGAAAGACAGGGTGTGGTTCAAAGTAAGATTAGAATGGTGCTGGAAAAGCAGAACAGGTCAGGCAGCATCCGAGGAGCAGAAAAATCGATGTTTCGGGGAAAAGCCCTTCATTAAATTAAGCACGGGAGTTTGTGCATGGGGGATCATGACTCACAACTTTGTTGGAGTTCTTTGCTAAAGTGACCAGCAACGTTGACGAGGTCCGGGTGGTATACGTAATCTAGATGGATTCCAGTAAGGCCTTCAATAAGGTTCCACACGGTACGCCACTCTGGAAACTGATATCGCATGGAATTGAGGGGGTGCTGGCAAAATTAGGTTCAAAATTGCCTTGATGGTAGGAAGCAGAGATTAATACTGGAAACATGTTGGTCAGAGTGCAGGCCTGTGAATAGTGGAATGCCTCAGGGTTTGATGCTAGGCCCACTACATATTATATATATCTATGATTTACATGAGAATGTACAGCATGATTTGTAAGTTTGAAGATGGCACTAAAACAGCTGGCATCATGGAGAGTGTGGAAGGTTATCAGAAATTTCAGAAATTACAGCAATATTTTGATCAGCTGAGGAAATGGGCTGAGAAATGGCAAATGGATTTTAATATAGATCGATGTAAGTTCTTGCATTTTAGAAAGTCAGATCAAGGCTGGCGTTTCATGGTGAATGGTTGGGTCCTAAGGAGTGTAGTGGAACAGAGGGACCTTGGAATTCAGGTGCATGGTTCTCTCGAAGTTGATTCAGAGGTAGACAGTGAAGAAAGCTTCAGGCACACTGGCCTTAATCAGTTTATATCACTGAGTATCGAAATTAGGGAGCTATGTTGCAGTTATACAGGATACTGGTAAGTCCATATTGGTTGCGTTATGTTCAGTTCTGTTCACTTTACGTTTCATAGGAAGGACGTTATGAAACTGGAAAAAGTGCAGAAAAAAAAATTACAAGGATGTTGCCAAGGTCTCAAGGATCTGAGTGAAAGAAAGAGGTTGGACAAGCTAGGACTTGTTACTTTTGTGTGTGTGAGACTGAGGGCGGATCATATTGAAGTTTATAAGATCATGTCAGGCATGGATAGAGTAAATGCACCCAGTCTTTTGTCCCAGGGTTGGGCAATCACAGACGAGAGGGCATCAGTGTAAGGTCAGGGGGAAAAAATAAAAGTAAACCTGAGGCAATACTTTTAACACGGGGCTGTTATGCATATGGAATGAGAAGTGGTTGAGGCGGATACATTAACAACATTAAAAAGGCATTTGAGCAAATGCATGGACAATAAGGATGAGAAAAATACGGGACAATGGGTGGGAAATGGGTTTAGCACGGATGGGCATTTTGGTCGGAATGGACCAGTTTGGGCGGAAGGACCTGTCTCCATGCTGTCGGACTCTATGACTATAACTTGCTTGTCTCCCACTGAATGTTATATTGTACTTCCCAAATTCACTGAAGATATCTTGACACTTTAGCCTCCAGTCTTCCATGATGTTTGACTAGAATATTCAAGCATTCTATATTGTATGCAGACACCTTGTAAGATGCATCTTATAAATGCCATTATTCCTTAAAAGCTGCTTCAGACCAAGGTTAATATTTCGTCCTTCTGACCACACAAAATCAAATCCGAAATAACCGGCTCTCTCGTTTGCTTCACAACATAAACTTCAACCCACCTCATATACACTTACGGAACTTATTTTTCACAGCTTCAGCAGTCACTTAGTTAAACCAGTTCAGATACAACTTGAGACCATTCAGTAAGACTGCAGTATCCACAATACTTGCCTATCTAATTTCCAGAGCATATGATGCTCAGATTTTGGTGTCGATATATAACACACCAATATTTGCTTCTCCTTGCTATCTGTAAACTCTACCTAAACTGATACTGTGGAACCTGAGGTCTGTGTCGTTATTCGTGACAGACTCAGACAAGACATTCAGGGAGGCTCACCTCGACGCTGAGATGATCTGAAGAAATGTCCCACAATACTGGTCAAGCAACAATATCCTCCTCGCTCTGTTAGGATAAGAGTTACCATATACTCTCTACTCCCTCACACTCTCTGTATATCTGTTACAGCACCTAACCCCAAACAAGGTTCACGCTCTGCCTCCAAATAAGGCTCAGACACTACCACTCTCACTATTGAATTCAGCAACTAATAATGCTATATGGATTCAAAACTGTCGACTGATTCATTCCAGACACCTCACAACTCCCCCACCTACACCAGCACAAACAGTAGGGTCGCCCATTCCCACTCTCCCTCCATCCCTTTCTCCCATTCAAGGAGAAGCAGTCTGGAATAGGATAGAAAGGGCCAAGCCGGGTAGTGAAGTACCCGATATCCGTTCCCTCACTCCCCCTCCCCCCGCCATGTTGGGAGGACTCTTAAAGAGCTGGACAGGACTAGGACGCCTCGTGTGGAGAATCTGAAACATCCACTTCCTGCTGACCAGTTATGGAGCAATGTTCAGTGAAATACAATTCTCAGTTATAACCCACTGGCAGTTCCAACAACAGTCCTTTCACTTCCAAAAAAAAACCCACAGATACCTCACTGCACAGAGACACAGACACAGAAATACACAGACGACAACACACAATATTACAAAGAGATAGGTATAAATACACATATAAACACACAAATACATATACAGTCACATACAAATCGACATAAACACAGATAGAAACACACGCTGAAACACAGATAGACTGATGTAGACACACAAACACACAGATAACAAGCACATGGACACACACGCACACACACAGGCACACACGCATACACATACAAACAGAGGCACAGTCACACACACAGAGACACACGCACAAACACTTACATACAGATACACAGAGGCACCGACGCTCGTGTCATTAAGAAACAAATCGATATGTTTTTGATTTGTAAGGGGATCAAGGATTCTCGGGAGAAGCAGAAGAATGAGGTCAAGGTACATATAAGAAACTATTGAACGGAAGTTCCGACACAATAAGCTGAATGGCCTCAATCTGCTCATTTCCTTAATGCTCCTGCGGTATTATGCTATCAGGCATTCTCTTCCTGAGACAGCAGCAGAGGCTGGATGTGATATGTATTTGATTGGAAGGGGTCAGTGGGAATGTGGGATAGGTTTGGAGTCCGTAATGGATTATGTTGCTAATTATTCCTAATTATTCTGTCCTTATGTCTGCAAAGAGGTGGTGATTTGATGTTCAGTTAACACAGTTTTAAAATAACAGTCCCACAATGAAATAAGGACGTCCTTTCACTTCAGTGTTGTGCTACCTGTGGTGTCCTCATCCTCAGGGAGCAGTGAAGCCTCGGTTATTGAAGATATTCAAGGCTGAGCTCGACTGATCTTTACTGGACAGAAGAGTCAGTGTTTATTGGGGACAGACAGGAAATGGATGGTCAGACACACTCGGATCAGCCATGAACAATCTGAATGGTGCAGCCGAATGGGCAACTTTTGCCCCTATCCCATGTGTTGTTCCCTCAATCCACCCTCGAGGCTGTAACTGAGATATACTGCTGTCCCTACCCGATGAGTTGTTCCCGCAATCCACCCTCGATGCTGTTACAGGGTTGGGGACCACTCCATTCTGTCAGACAGGATCGTTACAATGACACAGGAGGAGACCATTCCGCCATTCTAAGGAAGTTCACAGGAGTATAGAATGAAGTAATTCAGCTCGTTCAGTAGTCCAGGAGGAAGCCATTCAACCTGAGTTGCTACACAGGAACAGGGAAGCTGTCGCTAACAGGAAATAGAGAGTAGAGATAAATGTTTATTTATCAGGCTGAAAAGCTGTAACTGATGGAGTCCCTCAGAGATCACTGTGGGCTCATCAATGATCAACAATCTGCATCAAAGATCTGGAGGAAGGGGAGGGAATGGCTTTGAACTCAATTAGCTCGGACACCAAGCTGGTCATTCAATGTGTCGTCAAATGGAGGTAGTGAATCTGCAATATGATACAGGCAGGGAAGGTTAGTGAGAAATCCTTCAGTAGAAATAACTTAACGTAAGTTGTCTATTTTGGCATGAAAGATGAAACAATGGAAAACAATTTAAATGGAGAGAGATTGCCGAACTCTGTGATACAGGAGGTTTCCATGTTCTTGCGACATGAATCATATGAAGTCAGATGCAGCAAGTGATTTGGAAGGTAAGTGGAATGATGCTGTTTTTGGCAAAAGGTATCAGGTTTAATTGCAGGAATGTTTTACTGCATCTGTACAGGGCATTGCTGAGACCACACCTGATGTACTGTGTGCAGAATTGATCCCCTAAACTAAAATAAAAAGATATAATTATTTTCGAAGATTTTCAAAGAGGTTTCCCTTTACTCATTCCTGGAATGCTGGCCTTTTGTTTTGGGGGATTATCAGTTTCGATCTTAGCTGAGAAATAGTATTGAAACATTCATGACTTTCTGAAAAGTGTATCAGCTGGATGCATATTATCTCCTGTCAGGGAGACTAAAGCTAGAGAATAAACTTTAAGAAAAAGATGTATTAATATTAACACACATACTATGAAGATGCCTACCAATATTTACAAATTACACAGACACATGTAAGCATGTCTTCAAATTATAAAGTGGGGACATTTTTTTGCGATTGGAAGGAATTGTGTACAACAAGAGCAATGACGCAACTGCATATAATCCATAATCAGGTTTCCCAGACAATGTTCCAGGAGATCGCACATGGTCCAGTTTGGTATTCAGTTGACAAAATTGTATGTTCCAACACAGAGAGGGATAAAAATGTTCCCTGTCTGAGAAGCAGCAGCCGATTGATACCTCTCTCTTACTTTGTTCCGCCAGATAGCAAAGTGTGAGACCATAAAATCCTTGCGTCATCTTTACCACGTGTGAAGTGTTCCTGGTGAGGATTCATTGAAATCTCTCCACTGCCTGAAACGAAGGGAATTTAGCCAAATCCCACTGTTCCAGAAAGAAATCCCACTACCAGTAGCTTATGTGAGCAGAATAACTTCAAAGGCAGAATAACATTTTGGGGCACTCTATCATTTTACCATTTGTAATGAGTACAACTTTCTGTGGCTCACATTTTTCAAGAAAATGGCGGAGTCTGAGACCTAAATCATTGGACACCTCACTAAACTGTCTGCATTTAAGATGGGTGTAACCAGTGGAGGAGTGGGACTGGAAAAGGACACAGTGACCCTCCAACATTTGTTGGAACACAAATGAGAATTTCTAAAAGGGCTGTTCAAGTGGAAATTCCCTTCCCCAGAGGATTGTGGTGCCTGGATGTTTGCTTTTATTCAAATTTGTTTTTGGTATGTCGTAAAATGGTATACAGACAGAAATGCGCTGCTTTGAGCAAAAGCATATGAAGCGGTGACAAAGTATTTAATAGCCCACTCCTGCTGCTCAGTCCTGTGTTGCTATGTTCTATTGAACCCCTCACATCTCCTGCAAGGAACAGATAGAGGCCACTTGCTCCAAATACCTGGTCAACGGTAATACAGAATCTCATTCAGTCCCTCAAGACTGTCACACATGGTTTGGTGTCGGTTGGAAAATGTTATTTGTTTCCACAGATGCTTCTGGTCTCTTTACAGAGTATTTCCTCTCCGCAACTTGTGGTTCATTTGTTGGTGATATCATAGACACAGATTCACCGTGAATACAGTCCCCATAATTCAACCAGAGATAACTCACAAAATACTTTACTCTCCCTGATTGCAACATTCAATAAAAGAACATTCAGGAAAATTACAGCCATTAACTTTGCAATTACTGAATATGAGGACAAAAGGAACTGTATCAGGTAATTTGGATGATCAAGCCATTGCATAACATCATGGCTGATCTACTGTTGACAGTAACTCCTCTTTAATGCCCAATTTCTTACCCCTTAGCTCTCTGACAGGTCAAAAATCCATCTACGTCCTCCTTAAATTCTTTCAGAGATAAAGCTCCCCTAACTCTCTCGCCCAGATAATTCCTGTCGTGATTACCCTCTGTGAGAGGAAAGTCCTCCCTACACATACACCGTCACCTATTGATATGAACAAGAGGCGAACACAGGGGCTCAGGAAAGAGCGAATGGCTTTGATATCAAGGCAGTATTTGACTGAGGATGGCATCGGGACCACCTACTTCTTTGATCTGAATGTGGATCAGGTGTAACCTTCCCACTGGACGGAGTCTTTCAGAACACAAATAAAGAGGTTTGGGGTCAGTCGCCAACAATCCTCTCAGTCCCAGGACATCTCTGCAGGAGATCCACAGGTTAGCCCCCTCAGCACAAACATCTTCAGCTGGTCCATAAATGTCTTTCCCCATTATAAGATCTGAAGTAGGTATGATGACTGAAGATCACAGAATGTTCAGAACATTTTGTCCCCCATCAGCTCCTCAACCATTCTGTGTCCATGTGCAGCAAGACCCGGACAGCATTCCGGTTTGTGCTGTTAAAGTGTCGGTAACATTTATGAAACAGCACGGCCAGACGCTGCACATTTCCACAGTTAGAAAAGCAGCTCATTCAGCATCTCAAGCTGGTTACACACGGGTATGAGCTAGCATTCAGGAACAGGAAGAATGACGTACGTTCAATACTCCTGCCTGTTAGACAGGAAGGAAAGTGGTCTGTTCAGTGCATCGAGCTGTTAAACAGGAACAGACAGAGCCCAATCAGACATTTAAACCTGTTCCATGACACCAGGAGGTGTCTATTCATCCCTACGAAACAATTATACGGAACATGAGGGGGTCATTGATATTCCAACAAATATTGACAAACCAATGAAACCGAGACTGCACTGATAGAGGACTCCATGATGTTAATCATGGTTCCATTGTTTGTAGAACGTGTGCTGCTTTAACATAGTTTGCTGGCAATGAGGAGGGAAGCCAAATGATTTGTGCCAAGTCTCAAGGAGGCATCTTCCATCGCCGAGAAGACACAGCCATCGTCTCCATGGAAGTCAGAATCTGGTGAGAATAGTTAACTGTATTAGTATGAAGTTATTGTGGCTGCTGTAGGGATTGCGGATAATGAGACTTTCTGTGCAGGACCATACACCAAATGCACTGTATTAATGTGGGGAGAGTTTATTCAAAGACTGGCCCTCTGTCTCTCTCATGCGACATGGGAATTGGGTGTGGAGTGAGGGGAATATTCTCAGAGGCTCTTAAACTATCAACAATCATGTAACCCGAGTAAAAAAGAAGCCATGGAATAGTTCACCGTATCAGTGTCTATTTAGAACATCGTGAGTGACTGTCCCTCCCCCTGAAGTTTCAATGCAATCGCCTCTCATTCTCTCACAACGCCAGAGATTAATCTTCACTGTCTTCTCATGGTACCATAATCCCAGGGATTAGTTTGGTGAAACTCCATTGCACACTCTCTGTGGCAAGGCGGTCATTCCTTATAAAGGAGAGAAAGTCTGTCCACAACATCCCAAATACTGCCTCAACAACACTCTCAGCGATGATCACAATAACTCTTGTTCATCTTCGACATTTCTGTTTCTTTCCTGTGGCAAAAGAAGACTTTCCTTCTCTCTACACTGCTGGAAAGAGTTAACTCTTTTATAATGAAGGTATAGTTGCTGCTGTTGGGATTATGGATAATGTGACGTACATTGCAGGATCACGCACCAATTAAACTGTATTAAAGTTGCGAGAGTTTATTCAAAATCCAGAGCCTCTCTCTCTCAGTCTCTCTCTCTCTCCTCTCTCTCTCTCCTCTCTCTCATTCTCTCTCTCTCCCCTCTCTCTCTCTCTCTCTCTCTCCTTTTTTTTCGTCTCTTTCTCTCTCTGTCTCAGTTGAAATAGGGAGTTGGGGTGGTTGGGTGGAACGTTCTCAGAGGCTCTTAAACTATCGAGAATCATGTAATCTGAGTGAAAAAGCCATGGAACTTATCACTGTATCATTGTCTGTTTAGAACATCATGAGTGATTGTCCATCCCCCTTAAGATTCAATGCAATCACCTCTTATTCTCTCACTGAGCTTCACTCACTGCTCATGGTGCCATCATCCCAGGGGTTAGTCTGGTGAAACTTGAGATAAAGTCTATCCACAGTACCCCAAATACTGACTCAACAACACTCTCAGGGATTGTCAAAAAACGTCTTTTCTCTCACCTGGACATCGCCATTTCTTTCCTGTTCCACAAAAAGCCATTCCTTCTCTATGCACTACGACTGACACTGAATTTATAAGTCCCTTACATCTGTACGTCAGCATCAATAAAGCCAGCACCAGAGATTCCTATGGAGATGTGCATCACACTTGGGGAGAATTTCAATGAGATTGAATACACCTAAAATAAGGGATGATCACGTACCTGAATGGAAATGAGATGTAGCAATACAGAAACCAGGCAGAAAAAGGGAGCTATCTTTACCTTTATTCTTCTCTCACAGGATGTATGAAGCCCTGGTCAGGGCAGCATGTTATGCAGATCTTGAACTGAGTGGCTGGTTCAGCTGTTCCACAGTACTGGAAAGAGTAAAACGCATAGCTTTGGGTTTGTAGTGTCACAACATAGGATAAATCTTCATGTTTAATTAAAACCAGCAACAGAGAAAAGATTTATCCAATGCAGTGATCTTTGATAATTCTAGAGTCCAAATCTATTTAATGTAAAAATTAACAACTTTATTTCTTAAAGTATAACAGAGAATAATAAATGAACGACTATTTACAACTTCTTCCTCTAACCTGTCTTTGACCTTCCCCCTCCACAATACTAGTCCAATAAGACTCCTAAATAAGATTTACAAAACAAAACTTCTTATCTCAAAACCAGGAAGCTTTCGGTTCTTCTCCATATTCCTGTCTTCTTTTCTTCTTGGGGACTCTGCTTCACCAGTTACTAGTCAATAAAGGTAGCTATAGGAGAGCTATTTTTCAGGCAGTCTTTGCATGCTGGTAGCTTGGCAGTTCTCCTCTCAACTGTCCAATTTTCCATGGTCTTGTTCCGCCAAACTATTGGATTGTATCATTGGCTGTTACGATTGTCAATATAATAAATTAAAACTTGGTTGGAGGCGGGTATTTTGGGGTATAATTTAAAATTTGTTAAAGTTGAATTTGTTTCGAGACAATGAGCTAATCGGGTTGTTCGACCAAATGTTACATTATATCTATTTTTCAGAACTCTTGGTGCTGTCAGGTAGTTATTGTTGGTTTTTTATTCTCTCAAAGGTACAGTACTCCCACGTGTTCATCACAGAAGTCACACGGAAACCTGACGAGGGAAGCATGACACATTGACTTCCCTAAACGACTTCAGGCAAACAGATTGGTTTTTATAGCAAATGGTAATGGTTGCTTTTAAACTCGCAAATTTCCTTCATGAGATATCAACAGACCATTATTCTGTGGCTCTAGATTTTGAGTCAATGGCTTGACCACCATTAACTGTCTTCCCTTATGTGCAGAGAACAAGATAAACATTCTCAATAGCAATTATTTAGTGACGGAAATGTGATTACAAGGAACGTGAAACTGTTGCATCCGGATTGAACAAAGGCACAAATGGTTTATTCAGATATTGCACTGAGACTGAGGACGAGCCTGGGATATCATGATGGTAGTATTGGACAGGATTGGTGAGTGGGGAGGACATGGAGATGTAAATCTGTGAAGGACAAAATGGATTATGGAGTTTGAGAAGAGTCTGGGTCCTTCTTGCATATCAGTGGATAATTTATAAATCGTAGTCTGATAGTTATAATATATAAGGAAATGAATTTTTGTTTGGAACTGAAGATATTGACTTGCATCTTCCAAAATGTACATATCATGAGCAGAAATTCAGTTCAACCCGGTTTCGTAGACAAATATAAAGATTTACCAGGAACACCAACTATCGCGAGGATGGGATAGTAACTACCTTGAATAATCCAAAGGATATCCTGGATCCGATATACTAATGATATCCAAGGCTGAGAAAGCCAGTAAAGACCCAAGGATAAACTCCTATCAATTGTTTCAACATTCCAGTCTAATGTTCTCAGATTCTGATCCATTGCTGGAACATTCCAATCCATGGTCCTCAGATTATGAATCATTACAGTAACGTTCCTGTCTTATGTTCTCAGATTCTGATCTTTCCTCCCCCCTCTCCCTCGAGCTGCTGATCCCTGTTAGTGCTGTTAGTGATGTTCCTACTCACACTATGGGATAGCACATTGAACAGAGCCCATTTATCTTTCAACGATGGAAACTTTCCACTGGAATAATTAGGATTCACGGAGATTGACATTAATCACAGTCACTGAACAAATAGTTCCATTTAACCGATTTGAGTTCAATATTGATTTTATTAAAATTCCAAAGAACGTTTAAAATTTACTCATTTAGCTTGGGATACGTGCGGGTGGCTGAGGGAAGGAATATTGGAGATGGTAGATTGATTGCGTGTAATCATTCAATCTGCCTTGGATATGGGAGTAATGTCAAAGGATTGTCAGAACATAAACAAGTTTCTCCGTTTATAAATGGAATCATACAGTCTGTAACTACTGATCAGTGATTATAATGTCAGTAAAATATGGAGAGACCTTTTCTAGTCCATAATCTGACAGGGAAATGTGCCTACGACAACATGAGTTATAACAGGCAAATGGCATGGATATGTTAAGAGAGAATATGATTTGACACACAATTCAGATGGTTAGCCAAGGATCAGAGAGGGCAGGTGAGTGTCATGCTGTTAATGTTGTCGACGTCAATCAACTGTGATTAAGTACCATGCATTGGTTTTCAATTTCAGTGTGATTATGTTATTGGGGACATGGCTGCAGAGACTGGAGGGAGGGAACATATTTCCCAGTCAGCAGTATTGGGATGTTACTCTTTATAAATCATAAGAAAATCAAATTCCAGGATACATCTCCAATGAGGAATAAGGAGAGCCAATATTAATCATACCACCAGAAGACATTGGAGCACTAATGTGGCCATTCAGCCCATTGAGCCTGCTCCGCCATTCATTGATGGCTGTTAAGCTTCTCAACCCCATTCTTCCGATTTCTATCTGTAACCACTCATCCCCTTTACAATCAAGAACCTATCTGTCTTTCTGTTAAATATACTCAATTACCTGGCCTCGACAGCCTTCTGTAGCAGTGAATTCTATAGATGTACCACTCTCTTTCTGAAGAGGTTCGTCTTAATCTGTGTTTGAAACGTCCTTCTCTTTACTCTGTCCCCTGGGTCCTAATCTCCCTTCCATTGGAAATATCTTCCCAAAATCCACCCTCTCCAAGTCATTCAATATTCTGTAAGTTTCAATTAGACCTCCTAACATTCTTTTGAACTCTATCAAATGTAGACCCAGAGCCCTCAGATGTTCTTCATATGTTAAGCTTTTCATTCCTTGGACCACTTTCGTGAATATTATCGAAAAATGCTCCAGGGCCAGTACATCTTTCCTGAGATATGGGACCCAAAACTGTGCACAATAATCCAACTGTAGTCTAGCCAAAATCTTGTAGAGCCTCAGAAGTACATCCCTGCATTTATATTCAAGCATTCTTGAAATAAATGGAATCATTTTATTTGCATTCCAAACTGCTGACAACCTGCAGGTTTACCTTTCAAGATCCTTGGACTAGCAACGCCCCCCACCTCCCCCAGAGTCTTCTGAACTTGCTCGCTATTGAGAAAATCGTCCATGCATTCAGTTTTCCTGGCAAACTGCATGATCTCACACGTTCTCACGTCATAGTCCACCTACCACTTCTTTGCTCACTCCCCTAACCTGTGCAAATCCTTCAGCAGAAGAAAGTGAGGACCACAGATGCTGGAGATCAGATTCAAAACGTGTGGTGCTACAAAAGCACAGCCAGTCAGACGGACTCTGAGGAACAGAATATTCGACGTTTCAGTCATAAAGCCTTTATCGGGAATGAAGTGGGTCGGCGGAAAGGGATTGAGAGATGAATGGGAGGGGTGGGAGGAAGGTAGCTTGGAAGGCGATGGCTAAATGGAGGTGAGTGGTGACAGTGGAAGATGGGAAGGAAGATAGATGGGTAGGACAGTTCAACAGACGATGCTCAGTCAGAGGGTTAGATCTGGGATAAGATGGAGGGAGGGGAGATGAGGAAACTGGTGACATTGCGCTGGATACTATGTGGTTGAAGGACTCCAAGGTGGAAGACGACACGCTCTTCCTCCAGACGAATCGTGGCTAGAATGTGGCATTGGAAGAAGCCAAGAACTTGCATGTCCTTTGAAGAGTGGTAGGGGGAGGCGAAGTATTCCGCCACAGGGAAGTGGGGTTGTTGAATGTGTGACGGAGAGTGTTCCCTGAACCGTTCTGCAAGTTGACGTCCTGTCGTGTTTTGATGCACAGGATATTCTCTGCCTGATGTGGAAGGATCCTTTGGGGCCTTGGATTGAGGTGAGGAGGAAGTTGTTGGCAAAGGTTTCATACTTCTTGCAATGGCAAGTGAAGATGCCGGGAGTGGAAGGTGGCTTGTTGGCATGTGGGAAGGGGGATGCGTGAACCTAACGAGGGAGTCGTGAAGGGAATGGTCTCTGCAGAATGCTGATAGGGGTGGGGAGGGAAGTATGTCTCTGGTGGTGTGGTCTCACTGTTGGTGGCAGAAATGGCGGAGGATGATGCGTTGTATCCTGAGGTTGGTGGTCTGGAAGGCGAGCATCAGAGGGGTGCTAAAGGGTGCTACTGCACCTTCCTGCAGCCGAACCACCTCCTCGATGCTACCTATCCCTCTATTCCATCTTTGCACTGTTTGAAAACTTAGTCAGAATGACCTCAGTTCCTTCATTTAGACCATTAATGCACAAAGCGAATTTTGTGGTCCCAACACTGAGTCTTGAGGAAAACCACTTGTCACTGGATGTCATCCTGAGAAGGACACTTTTATCCCGACTCTCTGCTTTCTGTCAGACAGCCATGCATCTATCCAAGCTCGCACCTTGCCTGTAACACCAGGGGCCCTAACCTTTCTCGATAGCCTCCTGCGTGGCACCTTATCAAAGGAATTTAGAGAAGCAGGTGGATAACATCGACTGGTTCTCTTTGGTCAAATCTGCTCATTTCTCCCTCAAAGTGTTCCAGCAGGTTTGTCAGGCATGACCTCCCATTGATGGAACAATGCTGACTTTGCACTATTTTCTAAATGCTTCCATGTATTCAGAAATCCCATCCCTCACGATGGATTGCAGGATGTTACCCACAAACAAGATTAGGCTAATCAGTCTGTAATTTTCCATCTTCTGCCGAACTCCCTTATTAAATGGAGTGTCACGTTAGCAATTTTCCAGCCATTCCTGATTTTAGTCATTCCTGAAAGATTACCATTTTCACTTTCACTACCTCTTCAGCTGTCTCCCTTACAATGCTGAGGTGTAGTCCATATGGTTCAGGTGATTTATCCAAATTCAGGCCACTCAGTTTTCCAGCATGTTCTCCTTGGTGATGACCACCATACCAGCTCTGTCCTCTCACTCTCTTCATTTTTGAGAAATTACTCGTGTCTTCCACCATGAACATTGATGCAAAGTTCCTCATTCGTTTCTTTCTTTTCCACTACTGTCTCTCCAGCATCATTTTCCAGTGGTTCATATTCACTTTTGCCTCTCTTTTGCACTTTATATATTTAAAGATCCTTTTACAGTCTCCTTTGTATTACTGGTTAGCTTACCTCCATATCTAATCTTCTGTGTCCTTTTTTTGCCCTCTTTTAGTCTTTGTAAGTTTCCCAATTCTCTAGTTTCCCACTGCCCCTCACCACATTATACGCTTGCTCTTTTGCTTGTATGCAATCCCTGACTTCCGTCGTCAGCCCTGGCTGTCTCATCCTCCCTGTAACATGCCTCGATTTCTCGGCAAGAATCTCTGCTGTGACTCCTGAATGAATCTTGGAATCTGCTGCCATTGCTGTTCCCCTGACTTTCATGCTTGACCTATCTTCCAGTCAATTATACCCAGCTTCTCCCTTATGCCTCCGTAGTTGCCTTTATTCAACTGAAATACTGTTACCACTGATTCTATCTTCTCTCTCTCAAATTGCAGAAGAAATTCAACCATGTTCTGATCATTGCTTCTGAAGTTTACCTTCAGCCTAATCTCCATTACGAATCCTGCGTCATTAAATCCAGTATCATCTGTTCCTGAGTGGGCTCCACCAGAAGTTGCTCCAAAAAGCCATCTCATAAACATTCCTAAAATTTCTTTTCTTGCGAACCACTACCAATCTGATGTTACCAGTTCCCCGCATACTGAAATCACGCATGATTACTGTACTTCGCCTTTCCTACACATCTTTTCTATCTCCTGGTGTATCTTGTGCCCCAGGTCCTGACTACTCTTTGGAGCCCTGTACAAGACTTCAACTGTGGTTTTCTTACCTTTGTGGTTCCTCAATTCTACCCACGCAGATTCTACACCATCTGACCTTACTTCCTTTCTTACTATTAATTTAATCTCATTTCTTACTAATAATGCAAATCCACTCCCTCTGCCCACCTGCCTATCTTTTCGATAGGATAAATATCCTTAAATATTCAGATCGCCTTGCAGCCACATCTCTGTGATGCCCATCGCTTCATACCTGCCGATTTAATTCTGCGCTACAAGCTCATTTACCTTATTCCTTATGCAGCATGCATTCAGTTGCAACCCCTTCAGTCCTGCACCCCACCACCCACACACACACACACACACACACACACACACACACACACACACACACACACACACACACACACACACACACACACACACACACTCCTAATCAGTTTAAAGCTCAGTCTACAGCCCCGGTTAGGATTCACTCGGACTCTGATCCCAGCAAGGTTCAGATGGCGACTGTCCCATCGGAGCAGGTCCTTTTTCCTCAGAAATAAAATGTGTTTATTCAACACAAAATACAAGGATAAAAAAGCTTTTCTGTACATACCAAAATATGAAAACTACAAAGAGATAATATTGTTAAAATACACTTACTATGTGGAGCTATATAAATTGCAATGTGAATTACAAAACCATGGAAGTGGTGTGCAAACTTTATCAATCATTATTTGACCCACAGCTGAGATCCTGAGTTTCCCTCTGCCAGTGATTCCCTTCACTGAGATTCCACCCTGCCTCTCACACAGTGTCTAGAGGGGCTACAAGTTCCTGTTGGCCCAGAATATTTAAATTAATCCACCTTCTCCCTGGAACCAATCTATTGGTCTATTGGATTGTGTTTAACTGTCAGCAACTCAGCTCTGGGATGCTATTGGCGATAAATGATCTGGGATGACAGCCAGTATGAGCATGGTGCTCGCAGGGTATGGCACCAGACAAAGGGCTTACAGTCTTTGAGAGTTTATAAGAAAAGTTTCTGTGTATTTCTCCTCATGCTATCTCCTGATCTAACTTCACATTCGTCTGACACCCCTTGCTCTCACTCACTCTGTCGCTCATTTTTGTTTCACTCTGTTTATCTCATTTCACTGTCCTTCTCTCTGCTTATTAGTCTCCCTCTCAGTCTAACTCCGATCATTACCTCTATTTTCAAGTTGTCAAGTTGGAGAGCTCATGGACGCATGGTGGGCTGAATGGCCTCCTTCTGTGTTGTATTAATTCTGAAGTTCTCTGACCCACAGTAACAAGTTTTGGGGCCTGGAGAGACAAGCTGGTGCAGCGAAGGACACAGTGGACAATTAACCATTATCTCTTCCTATTTTCTGACATGCAGCGACATCGAAATATCTGTTCAAACGAACAGATTCCTCATATTAAAATCAGCACCCTTCAGACTGCCAGGCCACTGTGTTCCGTAGCCTCTGTTTTGTTTTGTTGGTCTTAGCTGTACGGGGATTAATCCTCCTCAGTCACTGTACCTGTGGTCCGATTCTGTGTTCTTTGATTTTGTATTTAACTGTGCTACCTTACTATTCATCACCTCACTCGCACGTGACATATTCTAATGTCTCCAGAATTCAAATATCCTTTCAGCACAACTCCAGCAAGGCCTTTTCTTTAATCTGGATAGACTTGATAATAAAAATTTAAGTGTGACGTCAGGAAAGGGAGACCACTGAATCAGTCCAATGACCACCGGATCTGATATCTATCCCCGCCACCAAACCTGTTTGACAAGGCATACATATGGACCTTCTATTTGCAGATGGACGAGGATAAACAGAAGATTAGAAAATGTCAGACAAGATGGAGGTAATTCAGCCTGTTTACTCAGCTTTGCTATTTAATTGGATTCTAGTTATTCTGTTCCTTTCAATGGCAGGGTCTTTACCCAGAATCCTCAGCAGGTCAGAGAGTTCCCATTGTCGTTGTGTGCACAGTCCTGCGAAGCGCGGATCCATTGCCAGGCAATGGGATGTTGGAATCCCAGGGGTGGCACAAGGAAAGGCTGCATGTAGTGACGATGGACTGAGGGAACTGAGAGAGATGGAATGGGCATCCAGGGACACTTCACTCAGACAAGTGGCCGGGCAAGATTCCTAAACACCCAGAGGAACCCGCGAACCACAGCTGCTTTTACAAAAACCTGTCACATTTGCTGCATTTCTCCATTGAACAATAGTAAAAATACTGTAGATGGTACAAAAACTGAAGCAAACACAGAGACGTAATGTGGAGAGAGAAAAGAGTTAATGCTCCCAATGCAGACACGGGTAAATCTACAAAGTCCACATAGACAGGGTCCAGAGATTAGCAATGAACCCGAGTCCCAAGTTCTGTGAGGCAGCATTGCTGTGTCACCATGCTGCCCAATGATGGATAATTGGAGATAGTATAGTTAAAAGCATAGATACTGTTCTCCGTGATCGGGATTAAGAGTCATGAAGGTTGTGTTGCCAACATGGCGATCGGGTTTGGGATCTATCATCTGGGTTTCAGAACATGGAACGGGAGGGGAATGATCCAGTGGTCAGGGTCCGTGTAGGTACCAACAGCTGGAAAAACAAATGACAATGAGAAGAGTGACGGGTAATACAGGACTGAACTATTATATCGGAATACATGCAGTATAAGGAATAAGGTAGATGAGCTTGTGACTCATCCATAAATTGGCAGGTACGATATAGTGGGCATTACAGTGACACCACTGCAAGAGGATCAGGATTGAGAGCTGAATATTCAAGGATATTCATCCTGCCGAAAAGATAGGCAGGTGGGCAGAGAGATAGAGTTGTCTCGGTATTAAGATTGGAATCGAATCAATAATCAA
This sequence comes from Hemiscyllium ocellatum, assembly GCF_020745735.1. Taxonomy (NCBI): domain Eukaryota; kingdom Metazoa; phylum Chordata; class Chondrichthyes; order Orectolobiformes; family Hemiscylliidae; genus Hemiscyllium; species Hemiscyllium ocellatum. The sequence goes on along the minus strand of NC_083414.1, from coordinate 80,360,964 downwards.
TAATAAGAAATGTAATAAGGTCAGATGGTGTAGAATCTGTGTCGCTAGAATTGAGGAATCAAAAAAGTGAAAAAATGCAGTTGGAGTTATATACATGGAGCTGGGGTGTAAGATACACCAGGAGCTGGAAAGATCTGTAGGAAAGGCAAAGTTACAGTGATCATGTGGGATTTTATTTTACAGATGGACTGGGAATTCAGATTGATAGTGGTTGGCAGGAAAAGGAATTTGTGGAATGTCTACGTGATGGCTTTTTGGAGCAGCTTGTGCAGGCAGACTAGATGAGGGGATCTTAAGGTGACAGTGATCATAATATGATTGAATTTACTCTGCAGTTTCAGATGGAGAAGTTAGAATCAGAAGTAACGGTATTACACCTGAATACAGGCAATTGCACAGACATGAGTGAGGAGCTGGGTAGAATTGACTGGGAGAAGGGCACAGCAGGAAAGACAGTGCAACAGCAATGGCAGGAGATTTTTGGACTAAGTCAGGATACAGCAGGGATTTATCCTGAGGAAAAAGAGGCTTGTATAGGGAGGATGGGACAACCATAACTGACGAGGTAAGTCAGGTATAGCATAAAAGCAAAAGAGAAATGATATAATGTGGCAAAATGCAGTGGGAAACCTGAGGATTGGAAAGTTTACAAAGACAAAACAGAGGGCAAACGAAATAAAATAAGGAGGAAGAATATTAAATATGGGGGTAAGCTAGCCAGTAAGATAAAGGAAGATTGTAACAGTTTCTTTCGATGTATAAAGTACAAAAGAGCGGCAAAAATGAACATTGGACTGCTGGAAAATGAGACTGGAGAGATGGTAGTGGGGAACGAGAAAATGGAAAAGGTACTGAATAATTACTTTGCGTCAGTTTTCATGGTGGAAGGCATGAGTAATACTTTAAACATTTAAGATATTGGGGAGCCAGAGCTGAGTATGATGGCCCTCACCATGGAGAACATGCTAGATAAAAAATGTAATGACCCGAAGGTGGTTAAATAACCTTGACCAGATGGACTACATCCCAGTATTATAAGAAAGATACTGAAGAGGGAGTGGAGGCAATCGTGGAGATCTTTCAGCAATCACTAGAGTAAGGAAGGATCCCAGACCATCGGAAACCCACTAACGTGACACCCCTTTTTAACAAGGGAGTAAGGAAAAAGACAAAAAAAAACCCACCATGAATAGTTTAACCTCTGTCGTGGGTAAGATCCTGGAATCCATTGTGAAGGATGAGGTTTCTGAATACTTGAAAGTGTTTGGTAAAATAGGGCAAAGTCGGCATGATTTCATCAAGGGAAGTTCATGCCTAACAAACCTATTGGAATTCTTTGAAGAGGAAATTAGCAGGCTCTACCAAGCACAGCCAATGGATGTTATCCACCTGGAATTCAAGAAGGCCTTTGACAAGGTGTCACACAGGAGATTACTGAGTATGATAAGGGTCCGTGCTGTTAGAGGCGAGGTAGTGGCTTGGGTAGAAGCTTGTCTGTCTGGCAGAAAGCAGAGAGTGGGGATAAAAGCGAACTTCTCAGGATGGCAGACAGTGACAAGTGGTGATCCAGAATGCTCAGTGTTGGAATCATAACTTTTTACTTGTTACATTAGCAATCTAGATGAGGGAATTGAGGGCATTCTGGCTAGGTTTGCACACGATACAAAGATAGGCACATGGACAGGCCATATTGAGGAAGCGGAGAGGCTGAACAAGGATTTGGTCAGATAAAGAGATCGTCCGATGTATTCCAACGTTGGAAAGTGTGAGGCCATGCACTTTAGCACGAAGAATAGAGGCATAGCCTATTTTCCAAATGGCGAGAAAATTCAGAAATCTGAAGTGCAAAGGGACTTGGGAGTTCTAGTGCAGGGTTCCCTCAAGGTCAGCTTGCAGGTTGAGGCAGCATTTAGGAGAGTATTTGCAATTATGATTGGGAGCATTTACTACGAGAAAAATGGAATATAAGGACTGCAAGTATCCTGCTTTGGTCAGACCACATTTGGAGTATTGTGCTCATTTTTGAGCTCCATACCTCAGGAAGGATGTATTGGTCCTGGAGCGTGTTCAGAAGATTTTCACGAGAATGGTCATAGGAATGAAAAGCTTATTGCATGAGGGATGTTTGAGTACTCCGGGTCCATACTTGATAAAGTTTGAAAGGATGAGAGGGAATGTGAAATAGACAGGATACTGAATGACCTGGAGAGAGTGCGTGTTGATAAGATGTTTCCATTGGATTAGAATCCGAGGGAACAGCCTTAGATGAAAGGGAACACCTTTTAGAACAGTGATAAGGAGAAAGTTTTTTAAAAATAGAATGGCGAAACGTTGAAATTTATTGCCACAGAAGGCTGTGGGGGCAGGTCATTGAGTATATTTGAGATGGAGATCGATAGTTTTAGATTATCCAGGAGATCAAAGATTATGGAGAGAAGGTCGGAGAATGGGTTTGAGAAACCTATCAGCGATGATTGAATGACGGAGCAGACCCGATGGACTAACTGTCCTAATTTATGCTACAATGTCTTATAGTCTTCTGGTCTAAACCTGAAGGAAGTACCTTGCATCTCTGAGAAGATAGATTCATGTTCTTCATGAAGGTCAGAAACTGTTGGAAATAGTCAACTGTTTTAGAATGAAGGTAATGTGGCTGCTGTCAGGGTGGTGGATAATATAACCTTCAGTGCAGGATCACACACCAACTGCACTGTATTAATGTGGGGAGAGTTTATTCAAAACTTGGACCTCTCCATCTCTCTCAATGGGGAGTAGGGGTTGGGGTGGGTGGGCGTAACATCCGCCCAGGCACTTAAAATATTCTGAATCATGCATCCTGAGTGAAATTGCAGGCATGGAATTTATCACCTTCTCATTGACTGTTTAGAATATAAGGAGTGATTGTCCATCACTCTCAGGATTCAATGCAATCACCTCTTATGCTCTCACAGCGCTGGAGATCAACCTTCACTCACTCCTCATGGTGCCATCATCCCAGGGATTAATCTGGTAGAACTCCTCTTCACTCTCTCTGTGATAAGGAGATGACTCCATATAAAGGAAAGAAAATCTGTCCACAATACCCCAAATACTGCCTCAGCAACACTCTCAGGTTTGATCACAATAATTCCTTTCCCTCACTTAGTGGGCTCCAATTCTTTTGTGTGACACAGGAAACAATTCATTTACAATGCACTGCCACTGATGTAGAATTTAAAAACATCCTTACATCTGGAGGTCAGCATTAATAAAGAACCAGCACCAGAGGTGACCATGGAGATGGACAACACTCTTGGAAGAGACTCAATCACAAAGGATACATCTACAATAGGGAATGGCTACCTACATAAATGGAAATTAGCCGTTGGAATATGGGATGCAGGCAGAAGAAGGGAGCTACTATTCCTTTTGTTCTGCCCTCACGGGATGTGTGCGACCATGGTCAGGCCAGGATGTTATGCCGATCTTGAACTGAGTGTCTGTTTCAGTGAGTCCACAGGATAATAAATAGTAAAGCAAATTGCCGTGGGTTTGCAGTTAAACAGAAACTTGACCAGAGAAGGATGAATCACTGCCTTCTCTAATGGGCATAAGGCAATGACGTGACCCATCATACACTGTCTGCCCATCTTTCAGATTTTGTGCAGAGAACAAGTTAAACATTTCAAGTGCAATTATTTTGTAATGGGCACGTGGTTAGAAGGGTCTTGAAACAGATGCATCTCGAATTTAAAAAAGGAACAAACGATTGTTTATTCAGGAATTGAACTGAGGCTGAGGAGGAGACTGGGACGTCGTAATGGTGGTAATGGACAGCATTGGTATGTGGGCAGGAGATGGAGATGTACACTTTGCAGGAGAAAATGAATCAAAGAGGCTGAGAACAGTGTGTTTTCCTGTCGCGTATTGGTGAGTAATTTGTAAATAATAATAATTTGCTAGTTTTAATTTCTAAGGAATGGAAATTTGATTGGAGCTGAAAACGCCGGCTTGCACCTTTACAAAGTCTGCATATCATCAGCATCGATTCAGTTCAGACCATTTCAATAAACAGACAGAGTGACTTTCCAGGAACACCAACTATAGCAAGGATAGGATAGTAGCCAGCTTGAATAACCATCAGTACATCTTCAATCCGATATGCTAATGATATCCAAGGCTGTGAAAGCCAGTAAAGACCTTCGGATAAACCCCTGTCCATTGTTGGAACATTCCAGTCTAATGTTCCCAGATTTTCAGCTCTCCTACCCTTCTCTCTGAAGCTGCTAATCCCTCTTATTGCTGTTGGATATGCTCCCGCTAACACCATGGTATAAAACACTGAAAGCATTCCCTTATTGATAGAAGAGAGAAACTCTTTAGGGACGCATACGATTCATGGAGACTGACATCATTACAATGGCTGAACGAATAGCTCCAGTTAACCGCTTTGAATTCAATGCTACTTTAGTAAAATACAAAATAACGTTGAACATTTATGCATTCTGGGTGTGATATGCGAGTATGACTGAAGGAAGGAATGTTGAAGATGGCAGATTGATTGTGTGTAATCATTCAGTCAGTCTTGGATATGGAAGTAAGGCCAGAAGTTTAACGGAAGATAAACATGCTTCTCTGTTCATAAATACAGAAATAAATCCCGTAACTACTAATCAGTCATTGCAATATCTGTAAAACATTGAGAAAACAACTATCATCCATGATCTGATAGCAAAATGTGCCTAAAACATCGTGGGTTACAACAAACAAACAGCATGGATACGTGAACAGAGAATTACACATGACAAACACAGTTCGGATTGTTATTCCAGTATCAGAGAGGGCAGGTGTGGGTCATGCTGTTGATGTTATCGATGTTAAGGAACTGTCATGAAGTGTCATTTAATGGACTTCAATTACATTGTGATTATGATATTGGGGAAAGACAGAAGATGGAGAGGGCTGGGGTACATGGTTTTTTAGATTGGGCGGAGGGACAATGATGTTCCCCAGTTACCAGAATTGCAGCGTAACTCTTTGTAACTCATATGAAGAACAGATTCAAGAGTACACCTACAATGAGGAATGAGCAGAGATAATATTAATGAAATGCGTTTATGCAATATAAAATACATAAACAAAATGATTTTCTGCACACACCAAAGTACAAAGAGATAAGGTTGTTAAAATACACTCCTGATATTGAGCTATATAAATTAAAATGTGAGTTACATAACTAGGAAAGTGGTATGCAAACTTTATCAATCATTATTTGACCCACAACTGAGATCGTGATTTCACCTCTGTCAGTGAGTACCCTCACTGAGATTCTCTGGCCTAGTCTCTCATACAGTATCGGTGTGGGCGGTGGTGGGGGGGGGGGGGAGTGGGGGAGTCGTGGAGGCGGGGTGGTGGTTATCATTTCCTGCTGCTCTTGGCACAGTCTATATAAAAACTATGCTTTCTCTATGGAAACAATCTATTGGCCGAATGGGTTCTGTTTAGCTGTCAGTAATCCAGCTCTGTGATATTGTTGGAAATAAATTATTTGGATGACAGCCAGTATCAGCACAGTGCTCACAGTGTACGGCAACCAGACAAAGGGCTTGCCGTCCAGAGGAATTTCTAAATAAAGCTTCTAACTCTGTCTGTCCAAATTTATCTACCGTAATGCAGTCTTCTGATCTATCTGACTTCACCCTCATCTAACCCCTCTTCCTCTCGCACTCAGTCAGTCGCTCCCCTTTCAATCCTCTCTCAGTTTATCTCCCTTCACTTGCTTTCTCTCTGTTTATTTCACTCACACACAATCTCTCTTCACACACTCTCTCGATCTCCAATTGTGCAGTTGGAGAGCTTGTGACTCCAAAATGGGCTGATTAGCCTCCATCCACTCCATAATAATTGAGGTTCTCTGACCCATAATAAATACTTCCTGGACAGGCATGCTGGTCCGGTGACAGGTACAGTGCACTATCACCTATTATCTTTTCCTGCTCTTCTCTGGTGTACAACTGCCTTGAAATGTCTGTTCAAACAAAACAGACTGAATGAAATTCGAGCAGTCGAGAAGGTGTTCATGACTGTGTATTTCAATCAGGATTTAATGAAGGATGAGATTCCAGAATGAAAAACAGGGCAGCACAAGAAATGGCAGCTGAGTAAAACATGTGGTTCCAAGTAGGTCTCATGGTATTACCGATAGATTATCAATCCGGAAAAATTAGCTCCTGTTCTGTGGATCCAGGTTGAATCCCACCACTGCAGATGGTGGAAATTCAATTCAATAATGTAAAAATATCCCTGGAATTAAGAATCTACTGATGAGAATGAAATCATTGCCAATTGTCAGAAGAATCCATCTGGTTCACTAATATCCTGCAATGAAGGAATCTGACATGCAATTCCAGACCCAAAGCAATGTCATTGACTCTCAATCGCCCCCTGAAAAGGTCTAATGAGTCATTTAGTTGTACCAATCGCTACGAAGTTTCAAACAAATGAAACCGGATGGACCATCTGGCATCGAAATGGGCACCGGAAAAGTCAACATTAAAAACATCACTGTAGAACCTGAAAAGTCTTCCTTACTGACGTCTGAAGTCAAGTGCTAAATTTGGAACAACTGCCTTACGGACTAGTCAAGCAACAGCCTGACATAGTCATACTCACGGAATCATACCTTACCGAAACAACAGAAATTAAACATGGACAAAGGAGACCCTCACTGATTACCACGTAACGTCGTTCCTCAGCTGAATCAGTCCTTCTCCATGTTAAACAACACTTGGTGAAAACATTGACTTTGGCAAGGGCACAAAGTGTGTTCTGGCTGGGGGATTTCAAAGTCGACTGTCAAGAGTGGTTTTACAGCAGTACGACTGATCACGCTGGTCGGCTCCTAAGGACATAGCTACTAGATTGGGTCTGCAGAAGGTGTTGAGGCAATGAAGGAGAGGGTAAAAAACATACCTGACCTCATCCTTATCATTCTACCAACTGCAGATGTATATGTCCATGATAGTATCAGTAAAAGTGACCACCACACTGTCCTTGTGGAGACAGAGTCTATTGTCTCCATAAACTCTACTGTGTTGTGTGGTACTATCACCATGCTAAATGACACAGACTTTCAGCAGACCTAGCAACTCAAGACTAACCGTCCATAAGACACTGTGGACCATCAGTAGCAGCAGAACTATACTCCAGCACAATCTGTAACATCACGGCCCAGCATGTACCCCACTCAATCATTACCATCAATCCAGAGGATTAAACCTGGTTCAATGGAGAATGCAGGAGGGCATGCCAGGAGCAGAACCAGGAATATATAAAGATAAAATGTTCATCAGCTGAAGTTTCCAAACAGTAATACTTGCGTGCCAGTTAGCATAAACAGCAAGGGACAGATAGAGCTCAGCGATCACAGAACCAATGCATCAGAATTAATCTCTGCAGTCCTGCTAATCCGATCGTGAATGGTGGCTGACGATTAAACAACTCACCAGAGTAGGAGTCTCCACAAATATCCCCAACCTCAAAGATGGAAGAGCCCCGCACAACAGTGCAAAATATAAGGCTGAAGCTTTCGTTGCAATCTTCAGTCAGAAGTTTTGAGTGGATGATCCATTTCGACCTCCTCCGGTGGTCCCCATCATTACAGATAGCAGTCTTCAGCAAATTCGATTGACTGATATCAAGAAACGGTTGAAGGCACTGGATACTGCAAAGGCTATAGGCCCTGATAACATGCCGGCAATAGTCCTGAAGACTTGTGATCCAGAACATCCCGCTCCCCTAGCCAAGCTGTTCCAGTATGTTTACAAACCGACAATGGGGAAAAACTGCTCGAGTATGTTCTGTACATAAAACACAGGACAAATTCGACCCGTCCAAATACAGCCTTATCAGTCGACTCTCTATCATCAGTAAAATGATGGAAGGTGTCATCAACAGTGCTATCAAACCGCACCTGCTCAAAACTAACCTGCTCAGTGACGCCCAGTTTGGGTTTTGCCAGAGACACTCAGCTCCTGAACTCGTCACAGCCTTGGTTCAAACATAGAAAAAGGAACTGAATTCCAACCCTTGACATCAAGGCTGCATTCTGCCAAATGTGACATCAAGGACCCCAAGCAAAAACGGTATCGCGGGCCAACACTCCATTATTGGAGTCATACCTGACAGATAGGAAGATGGTCATTGTTGTTGGAGGTCAGTCATCTCAGCTCCAGAACATCTCTGCTGTAGTCCCTTACGATAATGTCCTCGGTCCAAACATCTTCAGCCGCTTGAACAATGACCTTCCTTCCATCATAAGGTAGAATTGCGGATATTCGATGATGACTGCACAATGTTTATCTCGATTCACAAATGTTCAGATATGGAAGCAGTCCATTCCCAAAGCAATATCCAGGCTTGGGCTGGCAAGTGGCAAGTAACATTTGCGCCACATAAATTCAGACAATGACTGTCATCAGTAAGAAACAATATAACCACTTTTTATTCAGCAGAATAAACTCCCCCACTATCAATATTCTGGTGGTAGTGATGGTGGGGGGGAGGGTGGGAGGTGGGGGGGGGGGGTGTTCATTGACCAGAACATCAACTGGACTCGCCACATGAATCTAAGAGCAGATCAGAGGCTAGGAATACTGCACGAGTGACTCACCTCCTGACTGCCCAAAGCCTGTCCATCATCTACAAGGCACAAGTCAGGAATGAGATGGAATATCCTCAGTTGCCTGAATGAGTACATCCGCAACAACACTAAAGAAGCTTGACACAATCCAGGACAAAACAGCCCATTTGATTTGCACCACATCCACAAGCATTCACTCCCTTCACCATGGTCACTCAGGGGCAGCAGTGTGAACTATCTACAAGAGACAATGGAGAAATTCCCCAAAGATCCTTAGACAGCTCCTTCCAATCTCACAAACACTTCCATCTGGAATGACAAGGGCAGTAGACTTTTGGGAACACCACCACCTTCAAATTCCCCTCCAAACGAGTCAACATCCTGATTTGGATTTGTATTGCCGTTCCTTCACTGTTGCTGCGTGAAAACCCTGGAATTCCCTCTTTAGTCACTAGTGGGTCACCGCACAGCAAGTAGGTTGCAGCAGTTCGAGAAAGCAATTCACCACCACCGTCTCAAGGGCAACTGCGGAAGGGCAAGAAATACTGGGCACATCCAGCGATGCCCACATCCAAAAAAATCTTTTTTAAAAATAGTTCCAAGTTGAGCATCACGATGGGACAGGTTATCTGATTTGAACACGAACAGGAAAGCAATGTTTCTAATATTGAACATTTTAGACTTTTCTGTTATTAGAAGGGTGTTCAGTATTCGATTACATATTGTTGCTGAATGCTGTGATAAATTGCACCTGTTTTGTTTAAGTCAACAATACTGACGTAACAGGATCAATCCTTTGAAAATACCAGACAGAAAATGGCAATCATCGTAGAGAGAATGCACTCCCGCCAGATAAGACTCACTGATAGCAGCTCATATTCCAAATATTAATGGAATACTGGCTGACACTGAATCCTCCCACCGTCCATATCACAGGGGTTACCATTGACCAGAACGTGAAGTCAAATCAACATACAAATACAAGGGTTACAAGAGCAGGTCAGAGACTTACAAGTCTATACTGAATAATAGACCCTATGACCTAAACAACATGAGATATAGCAATAGACTTCGGCCATTCAGCCCATTCCTTCACTCTGATACTGTGCCTTTTTGTCATTGTCTCTATGAAAAGTGGAAAAATCTTCTACATACTGACTATATCAACCTTTTCAGTAATCCATTAGTTTCAAACTGAACCCCCTCCCCCACCCCCCACAATTCTTCTAAATTCCATCGTGTACACACACTGCCACTCATATGACAAGCCATCATCCCCAGGATGGATCACCTCCAACACCAGCAGATCTTTCTCCAGAGATAGTGTCCAAAACAGCTCACAATTGGCCAAATGCTGTCTGTCCATAGCCCATTACATTCTCAGCAGTATGTCTCCCGTCTTGCATTCTTGCTCTCTTGAAATGAATGCGAACATTGCTTTTGCTTTCCTAACTGCCAACTGAACATGCACATTAACCAAAAGAGAGGACTAGTGCTTCAAAATCATTTTGTGCTTCAGATTTAATGGATCCTATTAGAACATGGTGTCTCCTCTATTCCGCCTACCAAAGTGCATATGCTCACACGTTCCCATACTGTGTTCCATCAGCCACGTGTTTGCCCACAGTCCTGAACTGTTCAAACCTTTCTGCAGCTTCCCCACTTCCTCAATATCACCTGCAAACTTAGCAAATCTGCCTTCAAGTCCTTTGTTCAGATTGTTCATACATAATACATTTCCTGGCTCCCTAAGGACCGTCCACCATCTCCAAGGCACAACAGTCAAGATGCTTGACTCCATTCAGGTTGAAGCAGTGGCTTGACTTGAATTACACCTGTAAAGTCTTCACTCCCTGCAACACTGACTCTCAGTAGAAGCACACCCTTTTGTTGTGAGTTTACTTAATTATGGCGCACAAGCCCAGTCTATTGATGTCACTCCGTCTCAATACTAACTCATTGGTGCTCACATCAACCATGTCACTGTGTATTGATGACGATGGAGGTCGGTCGGCGAGTGGATGTCTATGATGAATAATTGTGTGACTGCCAGGCTGAAACCTGCCCCGACAGACTCGGATGTACCTGTGCCCGCTGTCACCGCTGCAGGTATGATGAGTCTTCCTGCTGGTCAAATCAAGGAAAGCGACAGCCATGGATAGTGTTCCCGGCTGAGCACTCAGATCCTGTGAGGACCAACTGACAGAGGTATTCACATACAATTTCAGCCTTTCCCTCCCATAAGCTGAAATCCCAACCTGCTTCAAAAAGATCAACTTCCACCTTCATCATTGTGCTTCCAATTAAACCTGTTGGACTATAACCTGGTGTTGTGTGATTTTTAACTTTGTACAACCCAGTCCAACACCGGCATCTCCAAATCATAACATCAACCTTGTAAGTGAGAAAGCTCATGCTTTAATGACTTAATGATTACCGCCCGATGGCTCTAACCTCAATAAACATGGAGTGATTTGGAAGGCTGGTTATGGCCCACATCACCTCCAATCTCGCAGCCTTACTTGGTCCCCTATAATATGCCGACTGATGTAACGGATCCACAACAGATGCCATATCCCGAGCCATGCACTCATCCCTAGGACATCTGGGCAACAAAGACACCTACAACGGACTCCTGCTCATTGAGTACAGCTGCAACTTAAACGTCATTATCCTCTTCAGACTGATCTCAAAATTCTGTGACCTTAGTCGCGGCTCCACCCTCTGCAATTGGAACCCCCAGTTTCTGACCCACAGATTACAATTAGTGAAGATAGGTATCTGCAACGCCGCCACAATAACACTCAACACTGGAGCTCCTGGAGGATGTGTCCTCAGCCCTCTACTGTACTCCCTGTACACACACGGCTGTGTCCCTCAGCCCCCTACTGTACTCCCTGTACACACACAGCTGTGTCCCTCAGCCCCCTACTGTACTCCCTGTACACACACAGCTGTGTCCCTCAACCCCCTACTGTACTCCCTGTACACACACAGTTGTGTCCCTCAACCCCCTACTGTACACCCTGTACACACAAGGCTGTGTCCCCCAGCTCGCTACGGTACTTCCTGTACACACACGGCTGTGTCCCTCAGCCCTCTACTGTACTCCCTGTACACACACGGCTGTGTCCCTCCGCCCCCTACTGTACTCCCTGTACACAGATGGCTGTGGCCTCAGCCCCCTACCGTATTCCTTGTACACATACGGCTGTGTCCCTCAGCTCACTACGGTACTCCCTGTACACACACGGCTGTGTCCTCAGCCCCCTACTGTACTCCCTGTACACACACAGCGATGTCCTCAGCCCCCTACTGTACTCCCTGGATACACACGGCTGCGTCCTCCACTCCCTACGGTATCCCCGTAGACACACGGCTGTGCTCTCAGCCCCCTACTGTACTCCTGTACACACACAGCTGTGTCCCTCAGCTCGCTACTGTACTCCCTGTATACACACGGCTGTGACCCTCAGCCCCCTACTGTAGTCCCGTACACGCACGGCTGTGTCCCTCAGCCCCCTACTGTACTCCCTCTACACCCACTTCTGTGTTCTCAGCACCCTACTGTACTCCCTGTACACACACGGCTGTGCTCTCAGCCCCCTACTGTACTGCCTGAACACACACGGCTGTGTCTTCAGCCCCCTACTGTACTCCCTGTACACACACAACTTTGTCCTCAGCCCCCTACTGTTCTCCCTGTACACACACGGCTGTGTCCTCCGCTCCCTACTGTACTCCCTTACACACACGGCTGTGTCCCTCAGCACACTACTGTATTCCCTGGACACACACGGCTGTGTCCCTCAGCTCACTACGGTACTCCCTGTACACACAGGGCTGTGTCCTCAGACCCTACTGTACTCCCTGTACACACACGGCTATGCTCTCAGCCCCCTACAGTACTCCCTGTACACACACGACTGCGTCCTCCACTCCCGATGGTATCCCTGTACACACACGGCTGTGCTCTCAGCCCCCTACTGTACTCCTGTACACACACAGCTGTGTCCCTCAGCTCGCTACTGTACTCCCTGTACACCCACGGCTGTGTCCCTCAGCCCCCTACTGTACTCCCTCTACACCCACTTCTGTGTCCTCAGCACCCTACTGTACTCCCTGTACACACACGGCTGAGCTCTCAACCCCCTACTGTACTCCCTGTACGCACACGGCTGTGCTCTCAGCCCCCTACAGTACTCCCTGTACACACACGGCTGTGTCCTCAACCCCCTACAGTCCTCCCTGTACACCGACGGCTGTGCCCTCGGTCCTACTATACTCCCTGTACACACACGGCTGTGTCCTCAGCCCCCTACTGTACTCACTGTACACCGACGGCTGTGCCCTCAGTCCTACTCTACTCCCTGAACACACACGGCTGTCTCCTCAGCCCCCTACTGTACTCCCCGTACGCCCACGGCTGTGTCCCTCAGCCCCGTACTGTACTCCCCGTACGCCCCGGCTGTGTCCCTCAGCCCCCTACTGTACTCCCTGTACACACACTGCTGAGTCCCTCAGCCCCCTACTGTACACGCTGTACACACACGTCTGTGTCCTCAGCCCACTACTGTACTCCCTGTACACACACAGGGTTGTGTCCTCAGCTCCCTACTGTACTCCCTGTACACACATGGCTGTGTCCTCAGCCCCTACTGTACTCCCTGTACACACACGGCTCTGTCCTCAGACCCCTACTGTACTCCGGTACACACACGGCTGTGCCCTCAGCCCCCTACTGTACTCCGGTACACACGTGGCAGTGTTGCCAAATTCCAAGCACTGCCAACTGTAAGTTTGCTGATGACATCACCAAAGCAGGAGAGATATTAAACAACGATGAGTCTGAACACAGAAAGAAGATAGTGGGTTTGGTGGCTTGGTGGAATGATAATAACCTCCCTCTCAAATTCGGCAAACGTAAAGAACTGATCATTGACTTTAGAATGAAAGGAGGGGATCAAGCCACTATCTACATCAACGGTCGAGACAGTGCAGAGCGTCAAGTCCCTCGGATTGATGATAACTGGCAACCTACCCGGGACTTCTCACATAGGTGTCACAGACAAGATGGTTCAAAAACGTCTCTCCTTCCTCACTTGGCTCAGGATATTTAGCATGCAGTACTTCTACAGATGTACTATTGTGAACGTACTGTCCGAGTGCGTAATGGCCTGGTATGGCAACACTCTGCCCAAGTCCATCAGAAATTACAGAAGATTGTGTTCACAGCCCAGACTATGACGGATTCCAATCTCCCAACCATTGACTCTATTTACACGGCTCGTTGCCGCAGAAAGGCTGCCAACATCTATCCCAGATTACTGAGGGAAGTGAGAGAGGAAATAACTAGGGCCTTAACAGATATCTTTGTAACATCCTTGAACACAACTGAGATCCCAGAGGACTGGAAAGTTTCTAATCCCCTTGTTTAAGAAGGGTAGCATGAATAATCCAGTTAATAATAGACCAGTGAGCTGATGTCTGGGGTAGGGAAGCTGCAAGAGAAGATACTGAGGGATAGGATCAATTCACACTTGGATGAAAATGGTATTATCAGTGAGAGGCAACATGATTTAGTGCAGGGAAGGTAACTTCTTAACAACTTAATAGAATTATTTGAGGAGGTGACAAAGTTGATTGATGAGGGAGGGGCTGTAGTTGTCATGTACATGGACGTCAGAAAGACGTTTGGTAAGATTTCCCATGGTCTGGTCATGGCGAAAGTGAAGTCACATGGTGTTCAGGGTGTGCTAGCTACATGGATAAAGAACTTAATTGGCAACAGGGGACAGAGCGTATTTGGGGAAGGGAGTTTCTCAAAATGGAGAACTGTGACCAGTGGTGTTCCATTTAAAATGTTTTGGGAAATATACATGAATGGGCAGGGAGCATAGGGATACAGATCTTTAGGTTGAGATGGAGGATTTGGATCGTCGCAGGCTTGGACCGCCGAATGGCTTGTTCCTGTACTGAAATGTTCTTTGTTCTAACATTACCAAAGACCCATCATACGCCTGTAAAGATCTCCCACAACCTCTTCCATCAGGCTAAAAGATACAGACGCTTGAACACACAGAGCAGCAAGTTCAGGAACAGCTTCTTCTGAGCTGTTCTTCGCCTGATGAATAGGCTCTCTAATCTCAGATAATGTTGATTTTGTTCATATTGATCTCGCCTCGCGCACGCCCTGTGCAGCGTAACCTTTTTGCCTCTCAGACATGTTTTACAGCCATCGTTCAGTGCATCCAGTCTTAACATGATCTTCCTGGACATCTTGGCACAGGACAAAATAAATCCTCATCTCCCTACCCCCAGCTCCCTCCAGTGCTCACGCCCAGGTCTCTCTGGTCATCACCCCCAGCTCCTCCCATTACCCCCAGCTCCCCTTGACCCTATCCCCAGCTCCCTGTGAACTTTGTCTCTCGCTGTTTCTCTCACACTGCCTATTTCCCTGTGTTTTCCTTTTCCCTGTCTTCTGTTTCTTTCCCTGAACGTATTATCTTCCCTTCTCCCTGCACATGCAACTGTTTGTTTCCTTGTTTTGTTTCCTTTCTCTCTGTGACTGACTGTCCATCTGTTTCGCTCGCTGTGTTCTCCCTCCTTCCCTTTGTTTCTGTTTCTTTGTCCTTTGTTGTGATGGTGATGGCTTCTCTATTCGTTTGAAGCAGGTGAATGGCTCATTGGTTCGATGTTGGCAATACAATGCATTCAACAAGGTTTTGGTATGGAGGACATAATTTAAAATGATCAGTTAAATTTCAATCGTTGTCCAAACAGCAACCAGGACGTGGGTATCCATTTAACAGCCCATTATTTCATCTAACTATTTTGAAACCGCCCGTCTCCCAGTGCTCTGCATACTGGCAACTAAAAGCATTCTATTCAGGTGCACAATGACCTGACATGGTAACTGCTCTGCCTAGGACCATAAGAAACTACAGACGGCTTTGTGCACAGTTCAAACCATTTGTACTTGTCATTGTCGCAGAAAGGCTGGCAACATCAAAGATCTCTCCCAAAACAGTAATGATATCCTACAAACTCTTCCGACAGGGAGGAGACACAGAGGCTTGAAAACATGGACCAGCATGCTCAAGAATACTTCCTTCCCTACCATTATTAGACTGACAAATTGACATCTCTCACTTTTCAAACAATATTAATCTTGCTAATGTCGATCCTACTTTGCATACCTCCTGTGAAGCTGTAACCATTGTATGCCCCACTCTGTCCAAGGACCTGTGATCTCTGTTTTCTTGTTTAGAGTCATTGTACATTTGACGAAAATAAACGAAACCAAATCAGATCAAACACGTGGACGGCATTGGCTCAATGTCTTCTCAAGGGCAACTGGAAAAATGAACTCATGCTGCCCCAGTCAGAGAAATCCGATCTAGTTAATGAATATACGAAGATGACCACACTTAGGGAGGACAGACAGAGAGAATCAAATCGCTTTAAACATGATCTTAGATATATACAGGTTTCCCTCAGTATTTGTAAGTTGAGTGTTCCTACGAAACTGTTTTCAAGCTGATATGGTGTAAAGTGCAGTAGAACTAATCTATCTGGGAAAAATTTCGGCTTTCTTCGAAAAAGTGAAAATCCTGTTCGGATTTATTTTGGTTAGCGAAACAATGTCGTAATGTAAGTCAGTCGGAAAGGGAAGTGGCGAAAAGCAAACTTTCGAAAAGCGGGGAATACCTGTATATACAAGGGCATGATATTCAGGAAGATGGGAAAGCCGAAAAATAAATAAGGTGAATCTCACATTATATTTCCAGCCCAGCTGATCATCACTCTCTTTGTTTGCTGTTTTTCTTCTATATCTCTCTTTCTCTATTGATCCCTCCTGCCCTTCAAAGCAGACTTCCCTGTCAACGGTATTAATCACACACCTTTCCTGCTGGTTTCAGTTCAGGAACGTTCCCCAGCACTTTCTGTTCGTTTCTTTGTATTTCTTTCTATAATTTCCGATTTTCAGCTACTTCCTTTATTTGATTTCACCTTTAATTTTATTAATTCGTGGGACGTTGTCATCTCTGCTAAGGGCAGCATTTGGTGACCATCACTAGTTGCCCTGATTATGAGGCCATTCCACAAGCCAATATAAAGTTAAGCAGATTGCCATGGGTCTCAAGTCACAATTAACCCAGGCCGGATAATAACACTAGATTTCTTTACCGAAGGTGACCAGTGAAAGATGAAGGTTTTCAGACAAAATGATGCTTTTATTTTTTTTCGTGAAATTCACTTTTATTCCAATTCTTATCATTTTTATTTCAGTTCTGTCATCAGCTGTAGTGGACTTGAAACAAATCATTTGAAACATTATCTTTCGTTCAATAAATTTTGCTCTGAATTACGACATTCCTACATTCATGCATTGTCCGAATCATGAAGTAACGCGACAAGAGCAAGTTTGTGATTGAGATATTTGTAATTGGAAAAGTGGTCAGAAGAGAGCTTGAAATCTTTAATCTGAATTTTCCCAACGTGCAGCCAATGGTTTGCACAGCAACAGCACTGACACAGAGATGAAGATTGTGGATATGAGGAGCTGGGAGTGGACAGGTTTGGTGACAGAGAGAACACGAGACATAAGTCAGTTCAGGGCAAAAAGGGATCTCGAGGTTGTGCACAGTTTTGTTCGCAGATGTTTGTGAGGAAGGGGTCTTCAATTCATGAATAATGATTGGAGACTGAATTGAAACTGAAGGCAATAGTTTCTTTCTCTGACAAATATAGATAACAGAAATTGCAATGAAGTTCAAACTTGTTTATGGGACTAATGACTGGACAGAGGTAGAGAACGCCAACAATAGCGAGAGTAGGTTAGTAGCACACCCTCCACCCCGCCCAGAATAGCCATCAGCACTGCTGATATCCGATATGGTAGAAATCCCCAAGAGGGGGAAAACTTGAAAAGACTCAAGGAAAACCTCCTCTCCATTGTTGTAATGTTCCAGTCCTCTATTCTCAGATTCAGATCTATGCAGCTGTTGATCGCTGTTCCTGTTGGAGCTGATGCATCTGTTACTCTCGTGGGTTAGCGCACTGAATGAAGCTCTTACTAATGGGAGAGAGAAACCCTCCAGTGACACAGTTACATTGCACCGAGACTGACATCAATCAAGGTCAGAGCAAACAGTCCCAGCTTTCAATACAGCACAGTCAGTTCACAATATATCTGGACTGGACTACATGTTGACATTGCTGGCTATTGGTCACATCTCCCATCATCAATTGCTCTAGTGAAGTCAGTTGTGAGGGAGAATAAGAATATTTTCTTTTCATAGGCTACATGATTCTGCTCTGTTGTCCGTTTACTATGTTGTAACCATCTCTCCCAAAATCCTTCCACCCACCCCCCGCCCCCCACCAAAACAATCACAATCAGGATGTTGTGACTGTGCTGATCTCTCCTCCACGGGAACAAACGCCAGCGAACAGACTGTTACTGGGCACAGCCGCCCTGAACATATACAGGAAGTGTGGACTTCTCTGAATATTCCTCTCACTGCTCTAATAAGGCAACTTTTGAACTTCCATAGGGAATATGCCTCAGTAATTAATTTATATAAATTGACAGACTTCTAAATGCAGTTTTATTTGATGTAAACCGTATTTTTTAAGCATTTTGGCATCTGTCCAAAATTAAAAGTGATAATTACAATGAAAGTATTCATTTAGACTTATGAATTAATGAGTCAGGTTCGAGTGAACATGATATTGGGTGGGAGATAGGGCGGAATGGGAGCAGTGCCTGTGGAGACTGCATGAGTAGTACAATGATACTCCCCAGTCATCATCCCTCTTTCTGACAGACAGAATTAAATCTAATGCATAACAAGGAAACAGCCAACATTTGGGTGATGCAATGCTGAATGACATTGTGAACTAAAAGAATAATATTAAATGTGATAAAGTGAACTATATTTTATATACACACCATTTAATCATTGGGAATACAGATCGAGTAGGGTCACCGGGCCTGAAACATTCACTTTGATTTCTCTTCACAGATACTGCCAGACCTGCTGAGCTTGCCCTCTAAGTTCTGATTTTCTTTTTGTTTGAGATTTATCATATTGTTCCTATCTGGCAGGTTACTTACAATAAAAAGCAGACACTCGTAACAAAATGTGAAGGGCAATGGGGACAATACAGGAGACTAACAGTAGAGATAGTCATTCCAAGCTGGAAGAGACAATGGGTTGAGTTCCCCCCACTTTTGCTGTAAGTAATTCTGTGATATATAATCAAAACCTTTGGAGACAGGGTAGACAAGTTTGCTCAACATGGTCACAGAGTGCTCCACCATAAATAATCTATCCCTATTATCTCATGAAATTTCAGCTGCCTCTAAAATGTCTTTTTAAACGAAGTGAAGTTCCTGAGATTTACAGGATCATCAGAAAAAAAATTCTATTTTCCTTTGAATCTTAAAGAAGAAACAGATTTCGGCCATAGCACAGGTATCCCAGACACACCAACTATAATAGGAACAGGAAAGGACAACGTTGTCTATATGTAACCAAATTCAGCATGTAGCCCTGTCAAGAAACATGAAATATAGTGATACGGAAACATGAAATACAAACTGAAAATGATGGTAGAAGCGCAACAGATGAGGAAGTATCTGCAGAGATAAACAGAGTTAACATATCGAATATGATGTGACAATCTTCTGAAAAACTCATATTGAAATCAAATGTTAATTCTGTGTATCCCTTCCCAGAGGGTGCCAGACCTGCTGAGTTTCCCTCTATCGATTTATTTTTCTTTCTGAACTGTGACAAATTGACTGATCTGAACGATATAAGTAAAGTTGCTGTCTCAGTTGAATCTCGAATATTAGTTTATGGACATTAAATGAGAAATTACAAAGTTCCTATGTTTGACAGAGCTCCAAATATTCATGACGTATTGCATTGTGATACAAAAACATTGTGAGACATTGTTGAAACAAAAACCGAAGTTCCTGCAAAAGGTCTGCACCATCTGTGCAGAGAAATCAGAATTAATGTTTCTAATCCAGTGGCCCTTCCTCAGAACGGATGGTAGCCCTGAAAATGTTGATTAATATACAGCAGAAGCTGAATAACTGTTCATGAAAACTGTTAGTAGCTAACAATAGGGAGTGAGTAATGGAAGGCCACGTGAGAACTAGGCCTGGTGTCTGGGTAGGGGCCACTGAGGAGTTCAGTCCCTAAAATTATTGACCATTATTTTGAGTCTGAATGGCTGCAGGGTCCACCCGCGGAAAATGAGGTGTTGTTCTTCCAGCTTCCGTTGAAATGTCCTGGAACACTGCAGCAAGCCTGACGCAGAGATACTGGCCAGGGAACAGGATGGGGTATTAAACTGGCAGGCAACTGGAAACTCAGGGTCTTTTGCAGAGGTACAGCTTGGATATTCAGTGAAGAGGTCACCCAGTCTACCTTTAGTTTCCCCAATGTAGAGCAGATCACAATGTGAGCAGCGAATGTAGTAGAACGGATTGTGGGAAATGTTTGTAGGATGCTGCTTCACCTGGAAGGTATGTTTGGACCTTAGGTAATGACGAGGAAGGAGATAAATGGGAAAGTGTAACAGCTTCGGCAGAGGAAAGTGAAGTGTACCTCTGGTGGGGGCTGGGGGAGGTGGTGTGTGTGTGTGGGTGGGGGGGAGGTGTGGGCAGTGAATAACGAGTGGACCAGGGTGTCCTGGAGGAAATGGTCACTTCAGAAGGCGGAAAGGGGAGAGGAGGCAAATATGTGTCTGGTAGTGGCATCTCGCTGGAGGTGGGGGAATGCAGACTGATGATATTCTGCATGTGAATGCTGGTGGGATGGTAGGTAAGGATCAGGGAAACTCTAACGCTGTTACAGCAGGGAAGAAAGATGCTGAGGGTAGACGTGCAGGAGGTGGGTCGGAACTGGTTGAGGTCCCTTTCAATAACAGTGCTGGGGAATTCTCGGTTGAGAAAGAAGGTGGACATATCAGAGGCCACATGTTTGAAGTTGACATCATCAGAAGCAATGCGGTGGAGACGGAGGAACTGAGAGAATGGAATGGAGCCTTTGCAGGAAACAGGGTGTGAGGATGCATACTCCAGGTAGCTGTGGGAGTTGGTCGGTTAATACTGGATATTAGTGACCGGTCTATCCTCAGAAATAGAAGCAGAGATATCGACTAAAGGAGGGGAGGAGTCCGAGGTAGAGAGGTGAATGTGAGGGAGAGGTGCAAATTGGAAACAACTTTTCCAATTCTGGACAAGAAAGAGGAGCAGCAGCACTGATAATATCTACATATTGGAGAAAGAGTTATGAATGGGGGCTGGAATAGAACTGGAAATAGAATGACCTACGTACCCCATGAAGAAACAGGTATAACTTTGGACCACGTATGTATCCATGCACCCCCTCTGTATGGGAGGAGCAGGCTGAAGCAATGGCTCTGCATGGGCAGTTCTGTTTGTGGATTTTCAGGAGATAAAAGCGAACTCTGCTATCAGAGGGCCTTCAGCTTCGGGACTGTTAGGTGGTGGTGAGTGTGGGGAGGGGGTGTGGGTGTGGGCCAGTGACTGGGAATCTCCAGGTGAAATGTGGTCAGATTTAGTAAATAAAATAGCCTGATGTGCCATGGTAGGGTTATGGACCAGCAGGTGACATGTGCAGGTATCTGAGAGCTGGCACTCAGCCTCTGAAATGTAGAGGTGAGTCCACCAGACTGCAGCAGCACCTCCCTTATCGGCACAGGCTGAATAACATAGTCAGGGTTGATTGAAGCATACAGCGTACAGTTTGTTCAGAGGGTGATAGGTTGGATAGGGAGAGGGGGAATACAGAGAATTTAAGACAACTAAACTCACATGGAAAGTTCTCAATGAACATATTGAGTTCAAGTAAACGCCAGAGGAATGGATCCAGGTGGAGGGAGAGTGTTGGAGCTGGGCGAAGGGTCTATGGGATGGGGAGTGGACTCTTGTCCAAAGAAATGGACACCAAGGAGAAATGGTTGAAGAGAAGTTCAACATTATGTCGTGCCTGAAATTCATTAAAGTGGGGGCACAGAAGGATAAAACTGAGACATTTGCTGAGTACAGAACATTCAGCATTAGAGCGTGGAAGGTTTGGAGGGAAGGTGAGTATACCACAGGAGGTGGGCTTGGGGGAGGGGATGGAGTCAGAGCACAGGGCATGGTGGTGTGGCAGATTCCAGAGGCTCATAGGCATCTCTAAGTTATTCCATCTTGTGTGCCTCGTATATCTGGTGAGCATTGCAAATGACCTGGAGAATGAAGTAAAATTGGGGAATGGTGCAGCCTTGAGCCAATGCGATGTGATGCTGTTAGACAGAGAAAATGTTGATCTCAGTGGCAACGACACCGCACGACCAGTCTTCAGAAAGTAAATGATTGAAGATAATCTGAATCGTTACCTTATTGTAATGCTTTGATTTCATTGGGGTGACACTCAACCAGCAAGGTCTTACTTTTCTGAGATTTTAGACCAAACTGTGAAAACTGATGTATCTTGATGTTATTAATAAAACAAATCCATCCATGGTTTTGTAAGGCACTAGCAAGGGCAGAGTTTATTTGTCATTCCCAATAGCTCTGGGTAAGGTGTTATTGTTCATTGAGGAAATTACCAGCACAGAATTTCCTCTGATTTCCATTAACCACAGTTTGCTGAGGGGGAATGATGCTTCATGAATCAAATGCTACTTTGATGGCAAGGGAA
The DNA here is from genome assembly GCF_020745735.1 of Hemiscyllium ocellatum. NCBI lineage: Eukaryota > Metazoa > Chordata > Chondrichthyes > Orectolobiformes > Hemiscylliidae > Hemiscyllium > Hemiscyllium ocellatum. Next base: position 80,338,608 of record NC_083414.1, on the reverse strand, counting down.
GTTACTCTGATCTCACCTCAACTGACATTGGAAAATAAGTTAAAATACTAAAGAGAAAAAGGCTACAACACGGCTTATTGAACAATGTGGTCACTGTCCTCACAACGTTTAAGGACAAACAGATGCATGGACTTCTGATTCTGAGGAGAGGTGTTTCCTATTTGGGATGAGGCTGTTTGCTTCAGCGCTGTGACACAGAGACAGAAAAAAAAACGTTCCACTCTGTATGGGGAAAATATCTCACCCTATTCACGGTGCATTGGACAATGACAGAAATACACGATTAAACATTGGGCATTGATCATCTCAATCTCATCATTCACTGATGACCAATAGCAGCACAGAAGCCAGGAGCTCCCATCACCCCAGTTGGAAAGCAAAAATGGGTAAGAGATGGCCAGTGGAAGTGGGAGTAACTAGGGAACTGGTGTAACTTACAGTGGGAGTGGCAGAAGAAGGGTGTGAAGAGATATCATCAGTGGAAGAGTATGTGGCAGCAGAAGTGGTCGTGCAAGGGACGTAGGAGTGTAAAAAAGAGTAGGAAGGGGAGGAGGAATGGCTAATGAAGTTTTAGTGACTGGGTAAAGCTTGTTTTTGGAAAAGTGAGGTTGGGTGAAAACCACCACTGTTCAGGAAAATTGGGATCGGATTCCATTTGATATGGGTAATGTAATTTCTGCAGTTTCACACACTCTCTCTCTCACACAGGAGTCACACATTCTCACACACACACTTACACACGCACATTCTCTTATACACACACATACACACACACACTCACACACACACGCACACACACACACACACACACACACATTATTTTGATATGGCTAAGATAATTTCTGTATTAAAACTGAGGTTTAATAAGCAAAGGCTAATTATGAGCAATTAGGCCATATGAGAACATGAACCAGAAGTCACCTCTGTTATGTCAGGAACATGGTAACCTTGGGCAAGATACCAAGGAATGCTTTAGCAGATAAATGCTTTAACCAGCAGAATTGTTAAAAACAATATAACATTTAATTCAGCAAAATTGTTAAAATAATATAACATTTAATTAAAGAATTGGCAGAGAAAAGCGTGAAATGTGTTAACCAATGGAATTGTCATTAATGATTTTGAATGTAAGAAAAATGTATAGCGTGAGATGTTTTAACCAATAGAATTATCACTAATGTTTTTACATGTAAAAATAATGTATAAATATTAGTGCTGCAAAATCTTCCGTCGCGATTTCTTCCGAAGCCCCTTTGGAAGCCGCCCAAACTTGCAAGTTTGAAATAAACATCAATTGCTCATCTGTGTGTCTCGCAGCATTTCGATTTGCCACGGGAAAAGCGGTAGCCAGTGGGGATGAGGGCTGGTGCTGACAGCTTGGAGTTCGCCTCCTAGGACGGGACCTTGTGGACAGTCTCCCTTGAAGTCAAGGGTTAAAGGACAGTCCGCGGTCGGCAGAGTGTGGAGGCAGAACTCGGTTGATCTGAACCATAGCCCTAGTGTAGAATAGTTAGCCAAGTGTCAGGGACTATTCTCCGGAGATTTAGAATACCTAGACAGAATTCATTTCTAACAAATTTGGGGGCTCGTGTCCGGCATCTTAAATGAACTCCCACGGGAGGCTCTGAATGATTCCGGGACACTGTGACACACACAGATATTTGAGCAAACGACGTGAATAAGAAGCGCTCATAATAAAGTAAAAGGTTGAAGTTTTGATAAGGTAACAGGTTGAAGTTGTTATCTTGAGTCGGACAATTCCATGCACGGATCAAGGTAAGAACCTTCTCTGGTATTTGGGGTTTTCGCAGGATTATTGAGAGAAGTGTACACTGCCTTGTCGACTCCGTGGTTGTGACAGGTAACCGGGAAATTAAGGGTTAACTTGGTAACCGGGATAAAAGGGTTGACTAAGTAACCAGAGTATAGAAAACAGGTTAGCCTGAAGACCAACCATGGGTGGCCAATGTTCCGGGTCGAAAAAGGAACAGGAAGACGAAACCCCGAAAATTCCCCCTGATAGATTCTACAGCGATTGTGGAGAGAGGGAGAGAGAGGGAGGGAGAGAGAGAGAGAGAGAGAGTGCGAGAACAGCTAGCAAAACATTTAACCCTTTGTGATTTGGTTTGAATGCACATTTGATGGTTGGTGATTGAATGAGGAAGTTTTATTCACTGGAGCTTGAGTTCCCGGATTGTTTTAAATGTGATTTTTATGTAAACTTAACATGATTTTTTTCAATATGTGAAGGACAGTTGCATTTTCAGTACAACAGTAGGCTGTCGGAAAAATCAACGATAACTTCCATGGTTATTATCTGAGACCTTGGATTCGGCCATTAGAAATCCTTTTAACTTGAATTGACAAATGATTGTAAGACAGCTCTGATTATTTTACGACCTAAAGTATTGTAATTGAGAAATGATTGGTCAGGAGTACATAAGAAAGCTAATTTTGGATCTAAATTAGGGTACTAAATCTGGGTGATTACAGTGGATTTCAAAATTGGGAACTGTATGCATTTTACATTTTAAATATTAAATACTGAATAAATGGACGTAAAAATATTAATATGTTTACAAGTTAGGAACAGGATTTAAAGTTAGTCAAGCCTGAATTAACAAATTGGTGTTTGAGGATATGAGAAGCTAGGAACATTGCAATATTTCTTTAAAAAAAAAGGGAAGAACGTAACGACTAAAGTGCCGACAGGGGACAAGGAGATTGTGTTTGTGTATGCCCCCCTCACCAGTGGGGAGGTCGGAACATTTAAAAGGAAATGATGGTCCTGGTTGAGAATCCGATAGGATTGTCAGAACAAATTAATTTATTTTTGAGGCCTGGTCTGTATATGTGGGCTGAGTTAATGTCTATTTTTGAATATACTATTTACTGGGGGAGAAAGGAGACTTATATGGGGATACTGGATAGGGAAAGTGTTAATTGAGATTTAAAAAAACTATTCAGCTTGCCGGACAATTTGGCATGAGAGGGGGATGGTTAGGGGTGAGGACAAATATCCCCTTCGGAATCCTAACTGGGACCACCACAATATAGAAGGGATAATACGTCAGACTTGCGAAATTTGATAATCCAAGGGATACAAACTTGCATCCCCAAACAGCAAAATTTAGTCAAGGTTTTCGACCTGAGGCAGGGAAAGGACGAGTCTCCCTGTGCGTTCTTACACAGATTAAGGGAGTCAGTTAGGAAATGTTCGGGTTCACTTCGTGATTTATGTATGTGTGAAAGAGATGGGCCGGCCCCGATAGGATCTCTGTGTGTAAATTTGATTGTGAAAAATAAAGTAGTCTCTGTGGATGTGAGAATTTGTGTTTGTGTTATCATGGTGTCTGTTAGAAAGAATCTGGCAGAAAGCTTCTCAGCTAACAATCAGTTTAACACTTTGTGCTCTGGCTTGAATTCATCTGTTTGTTAATGGTTTTATGTTTGAAACTTGTTTGTCATTTGATTCAGTGTGCTTTTTTAATTGTAATTTTATGAAGGCTTAACGTTATTTTCTTTCATGATATGATTTTCACATAAGGGGTGGTATTCACCTTCAGGAAAATGAGGTATATAGGCTGCCGATAAGGCAGAGGGGCAGATAAAGTAGAGTACTTCAAGTGAACTCAGTCCCATAAAAAGTTATGAAAGTTAGGGCTTCTAATAGCTTACAAATAGGAGTGGGGGAAGATGAGCAATTGATAGTAATGGCTCTTTTGAATGAGGAAAGTCTAGCAGAAATAGACCCCCGGGTGTGGACAGCTAAAGGAAATAGGGGGCGACTGGACATTTCCCCAGTCCAAGTAGAATTAAAACCTGGGAGCCCCGCTGTACACATTAGACAGTACCCTATATCCTTAGAAGGAAGGCAAGGTTTAAAACAAGTTATGACAGACCTGATTGCCGACGGGCTGGTAGAGCCCTGCATGTCCAGTTTTAACTCCCCCATACTTCCTGTCAGAAAATCAGACGGTAACATATCGATTGGTACAGGACTTAAGGGAAGTTAATAAAATCGTACAAGCCCGACATCCTGTTGTACCTAATCCCTACATCATTTTGGGAAGAGTTCCCTCAGATCATGTTTGGTTTAGTGTGGTGGATTTAAAAGATGCCTTCTGGGCATGCCCTCTCCACCCCTCTAGTAGGGATCTTTTCGCTTTTGAATGGAAGACCCTGATACTGGGAGAAAACAGCTGTATAGATGGACTGTCTTGCCTCAAGGGTTTACTGAGTCACCGAACTTGTTTGGACAGATCCTAGAAAAAGTTCTTGATGGGTTGACTTTGAGGCCAACTTTAAAATTAATTCAGTATGTGGACGACCTTCTGTTGTCCGGTCCCACCCAAACTGACACACAGCAGGGAACTAATGATTTGTTAAACTACCTTGCAGTAAAGGGGTTGCGAGTCAGTCAGAACAAATTACAGTATGTGGAATGGGAAGTTAGATATTTAGGATATTTGATCAGTCAAGGGCAAAAGAGAATAAGCCCCGAAAGAATAAAGGGAATTGTAGAAATAGGACTACCCCGAACCAAGAGGGAACTCCGGAAGTTCCTGGGTTTGCTTGGTTATTGTAGACTCTGGATAGATAATTATGCTACTCTTACGAAAAAGTTATATCTGCAGCTAACAGAAGAGGCTCCGGACAGGGGTAAATGGGATCCTGAAGGAAAGATGCTGATTGAAACTTTAAAAGAAAAATTAGTTACAGCACCGGTTTTGAGCCTGCCTGATTTTAATAAGGATTTCCGACTCTTTGTTAACGCCAAACAGGGGACAGCTTTTGGGGTCTTAACTCAGGAATGGGGTGGACATAGAAAACCCGTAGCTTTTCTCTCCCGAATTCTAGACCCCGTTTCACGGGGTTGGCCTGAATGTGTCCAGGCCGTAGCAGCCACTGCTAAGCTAGTGGAAGAAAGTCGGAAACTGACGTTTGGTGCACCACTGACTGTGGTTACCCCTCACCAAGTTCGCACTATCCTGAATCAAAAGGCAGGACGATGGCTCACAGACTCCCGAATCCTCAAATATGAGGCAGTCCTCTTAGATAGAGAGGATCATAGAATAGAAGTGGGCGCCTGTTCAAATCCTGCTGAATTCTTGTGGAAAGGGGATTCGGAACAGCCGCTACAGCACCAGTGTACAGACATTGTCGAGTTACAAAGTAAAGTTCGGGAGGATTTGAGGGATCAACCCCTCCATCTGGGGAAACGATGGTATATAGATGGGTCCTCCCGGGTACTGGACGGTAAAAAATTCAATGGGTATGCCATTATTGATGAGGAAGGATGTAGGTTGGTAGAAAGTGGACGATTGCCCAATGCCTGGTCAGCACAGACGTGTGAGTTGTATGCTCTGCACCGGGCATTAGACAGTTCAGAAGGTCAAGTGGGGACGATATACACAGATTCCAAATATGCATACGGTGTGATGCATACTTTTGGGAAAATTTGGCACGAAAGGGGAATGATTAATAGTAGGGGGAAGGAATTAGTACATGAAGAGTTAGTAGTCAAAATACTGGCAGATCTTCTGAAACCTCAGGAGATAGCAGTAGTTCATATACGGGGGCATCAAAAGGGAATGGAGGTGGAAGTAAAAGGCAACCAGTTGGCAGACGAGCAGGCCCGCGCGGCGGGTATGGATAACGAAGAATTAATTTGTGTGTTATGGGTTCCCCAGTTACCAGAGGTCATAGAAACCCCGGTATTTTCAGAAAAAGAGGAGGAAGAATTAAAGTCAATAGGAGGAACTAAGAATGAAATGGGCAAATGGTTCCTTCCTGATGACAGGCAGTTACTCAATCGGCCCATATCAAGAGGGGTCATTACTCACCTTCACCAGTGTGGTCATTGGGGAACCCAAGCCTTGTGCGATACCTTTCTTAGGGTCTATGCTCACCCTGGAATACACACAGTGGCCAATCAGGTCACCAGGGATTGTTTATTATGTAGACGAGTCAATAAAAAGGAGTGAGACAGAACGCAACCAAAGGGGGTCGAATTCCAGCATATCGGCCATTTGAATTTATTCAGGTGGATTATACTGAGTTTCCCCCAGTAGGGCGTCTTAAATATCTTTTGGTTATGGTGGATCACTTGACAGGATGGGTCGAGGCTTTTCCGACAGCCACTGCCACAGCCTCTCAGGTTAGCAAGACCTTACTAGAGCAATTAATACCCCGATTTGGCCTCCCACGAGCCATTGATTCTGATCAAGGTAGCCACTTCACCGCAACAGTTTAGGTATACAGTGGGATTTTCACACACCATGGCATCCGTCCTCATCCGGCAGAGTAGAACGTATGAATCAAACACTTAAAAAGCAGCTTACTAAATTAATCTCAGAATTAGGTTTGCCCTGGACAAAATGTCTCCACATGGCTTTACTCCAAATTCGAACACAGCCCCGGACAGATTTGGGTATATCCCCTTATGAAATGATGTTTGGACTACCCTTTCCTGGGCCAAAAGGGGAACTGCCTGTTTTTGAATCACGGGATATATTTGTTCATAAATATGTTGAGACCCTGGGCTCCGCTTTTTCTCGTTTACGCCACCAGGGTCTGCTGCTGCAAACACCACCTTTGGACTTCGCTGTACACACCATTAAGCCTGGCCATTGGGTTTTAATCAAGCACTGGCAGCAGCGCACTCTCGAACCTGTGTGGAACGGCCCGTTCCTGGTGTTACTTACCACCTATACCGCTATCCGCACGGCAGAGAAGGGGTGGACTCACTACACGCGTGTCAAAGGTCCGGTTCCCTCTCCAGCTGAGAAAAAGGTCTGGACTGTCGAACCAGCGCGAGACCCGCTGAAACTTAGACTGAAGAAACTTTGATTAACTGATTATACTTTGGCGACGCGAGTGCGGGGACTGTTCCTTCAGAACTGTATGTTAACTTTGTTTTGCGTTTTAATATAATGTCTAAGTTCCTAGCACAAGTCAGAATTATGCTGTTATTCCTGTTACTTCTAAGATTTGCTCATATATCTTCTTCCTTTGATGTGTTAATGATTTCTGTTTCGGAATTTCCACAAGTTATAAAGGTCGATGTTTGCAGCATAGTAGAATGCACAGATGTAAAATTTCAAAGAGAATATCTTTCCTCAAAAATATCTCTTCACACTGTTCCAGATGTAAGGTTTGAGTCGGAAGAACCACCGCCTGGCATTACTCTTCATAGAGCCCCCTTTAGCCCAGCCCTAAATTGTTTTGACAGGAAGTGTCATCCGATATATATCACCATTAAAAATGCTTCCTGTGAAGACTCATTTCCCCGTCAAAATGGGTCCCAGCTCCTTAGTGAAGATTTAAAGATAGTGATGACAGGGTATGGGAAGCGTTTTGTGGGCTGCTGTTTTCGAATTGGCGTCGGACGGAGACAGCCTTTGGGATTCCTTCATTCTAAATTGCAAATTTTAACCCCTTCCACTGATCCGAATTCACTAAAAATTATAAAGGTAAAAGACTTGAGACAGACTATTGAAATAGAAGTTGGATACGGAGATACAAATGCCTGGGTTGAATGGGTTAAATATACTGTAAAAAGCCTGAACAAAAGCAATTGCTATGCATGTGCGTCTGGTAAGGCAGTGTCTCAGGTGGTTCCCTTTCCGCTCGGGTGGGAGCGAAACAAACAGGGCATGGAATGTATGATAGCCCTATATCAGGATGAGACTGCATGGAATAATCCGAATTGTACCTCCCTGTCTTTGATGTTTGATGTTCCCTCCTTTGGAGAAACGAAAGACACAAGCTCCCCCTGTATTTTCGGCTGCTGTTGGAAACCACACGTCGTGTGTGCATAGACAAGGTCGATCTAGCGATTTGGGGGAGCTGAGATTGTGTTCAGCAATTAAAAACGTTACTGAAGCGGAGGAAGGAAGGAACTACTCAGCTTTAAATGTTCCCCGAGCGGATCTGTGGTGGTACTGTGGAGGGAAACTACTGAGACCCACCCTGCCCCCAGATTGGAAGGGGATATGTGCGATTGTACAATTGGCAATTCCATTCACCTTGGCATTTGAGGGAGAACAGATAGTCGGAAGAAAGGGAAGGGATAGGAGATCGCTGTTGCCCACTTCTTTTGATGATAAGATTTATCTTGACTGAATAGGGGTCCCTAGGGGGGTGCCTGATGAGTTCAAAGCTCGTAACTAAATTGCAGCAGGCTTTGAGTCGTCCCTGTTCTGGTGGGTCACTATAAACAAGAATGTCGATTGGAAAAACTACATTTATTATACACGATTTATTAACCATACTAGAGATGCAGTCAAGGGGCTGGTGGAACAACTGGATGCTACCAGTAGTATGACTTGGGAAAATAGACTCGCCTTAGATATGCTCCGAGCTGAAAAGGGGGGTGTTTGTGCCATGATCGGCTCTCAATGTTGCACTTTTATGCCTAACAATACGGCCCCTGATGGCTCGGTCACCCGTGCCTTGGAGGGACTTAAGTCACTGGCAGAGGAAATAGCTGAACATTCAGGCGTTATTACTGATTGGACTGGCTGGCTAGAGCGGTGGTTCTGTAAATGGAAGGGGGTGATGGTCTCAGTAATGATTACTCTTCCAATGGTAACAGGGGTCGTAATCGCTTTGGGCTGTTGTATAATTCCCTGTTTACGGGGCCTGATTACCCGCCTTATTGAAACGGCCCTGATGAAGGGCGACCCGCGTACAGTAGTGGGCATTCACCTCCAGACTGATGCTGATGATCCTGAGGCTGATTGGGATAGAGAGGCCATGATTATGCTGCAGAAATTACAGACTATACAAAAAGACAGGGGGAATTGATATGGGTAATGTAATTTCTGCAGTTTCACACACTCTCTCTCTCACACAGGAGTCGCACATTCTCACACACACACTTACACACACACATTCTCTTATACACACACACCACACACACACTCACACCACATACACACACACACACACACACTCACACACTGACACACACACACACACACACACACACACACACACACACACATTATTTTGATATGGCTAAGATAATTTCTGTATTGAAACTGAGGTTTAATAAGCAAAGGCTAATTATGAGCAATTAGGCCATATGAGAACATGAATCAGAAGTCACCTCTGTTCTGTCAGGAACATGGTAACCTTGGGCAAGATACCAAGGAATGCTTTAGCAGATAAATGCTTTAACCAGCAGAATTGTTAAAAACAATATAATATTTAATTCAGCAAAATTGTTAAAATAATATAACATTTAATTAAAGAATTGGCAGAGGAAAGCGTGAAATGTTTTAACCAATGGAATTGTCATTAATGATTTTGAATGTAAGAAAAATGTATAGCGTGAGATGTTTTAACCAATGGAATTATCACTAATGTTTTTACATGTAAAAATAATGTATAAATATTAGTGCTGTAAAATCTTCCATCGCGATTTCTTCTGAAGCCCCTTTGGAAGCCGCCCAAACTTGCAAGTTTGAAATAAACGTCAATTGCTCATCTGTGTGTCTCGCAGCATTTCGATTTGCCACGGGAAAAGCGGTAGCCAGTGGGGATGAGTGCTGGTGCTGACAGCTTGGAGTTCGCCTCCTAGGACGGGACCTTGTGGACAGTCTCCCTTGAAGTCAAGGGTTAAAGGACAGTCCGCGGTCGGCAGAGTGTGGAGGCAGAACTCGGTTGACCTGAACCATAGCCCTAGTGTAGAATAGTTAGCCAAGTGTCAGGGACTATTCTCCGGAGATTTAGAATACCTAGACAGAATTCACTTATAACACATTGAAAATTAAAATTTGTTGCACTTCTTTTTCTATCACTTGATTCTTTATCAGATTGTACATTTACTCTGTAGTTTGTATCTCCATCAAATGCAGGTGACGTGCTCCCCCACCCCCCCCCCCCCCCGTGTTGTGTCTCAACATTTTTGAATTTTTTTAACAGTATGTATTTGCTTCCAATCCAAGGTAGACATGAGAATATGATTTGATCTCCTGCAGTTTGTCCATAACATGGAATTTAATTGAATATTTTTCCTCATCACATTAGCTGATTCAAGAAATGAATCAGTGTCCATCCTGCAGATGAAAAATTTCTTCAGTTTTCACTATTGTTACAAAGGTCAGTGCCACACAACAGGCTAATGTTCCAGTGCAAGGTGCCAAACCGAAGTTCTCCCTAAATTAGGTACACACTTTATGAATAAGACATGCTGAGGAACAGAGTGTAAAAGGTGAATTTAACTCTGTGTCGAAAATGGTATTTTCAGCACCCTCATAATTAGTGTTAACTACATCACTCTGTAAAATCCCCAAAATAAGAACAACAAGAGACTGGAATTCTTAATTATTCCTTTGTAAATAACATGTGGAGGACAGGAAGGAAATCAAGGTTCGTTTGTGATATTCATAAATGATGATGGTGAGAATGTGGAAGATGGATGGAAGTGGAATGATAACTAATGTTGGGGAGGACACAAAGATTAGCTGGGTGCTTCACAGTGAGGAGGACAGGGTTAGGCTACAGGACGATATAAACAGATGATTTCAATATCCAGATTTATGGCCGATGCAGTTTAACACTGATAAATGTGAGAGGATGCACATCTGAATAAACAAGACAAGTGACAACTCAAACTTTGAAGAGCGAGGGCTAAACTTGCTCCTTTTTTCTTTGCAGCAGGGTAGGTTGAGGAGGGAACATGGTACAGGTGTACAAGAGAATAAAGGGTATGGAGAGGATGAACAGACAGCAGCTGTTTCCCTTACTCTAACGGTCAAAAACAAAAGGAAACATACTTAAAGTGGAAGGCAGCCGATTGAGAGGGGATTTCTGGAGTCTGTATTGAACTGAGAGGGTGGCACAGACATAGAATATAAAGTTCCCATGTGTGGAAACAGGCCCTTCGGCCCAAAAAATCCACACTGACGCTCCAAAGAGTAATCCACCCAAACACATTCCTCCTATATTTACCCCTGACTAATGTACCTAACCTACATGTCTCTGAACACTTTGGGCAATTTAGCATGCCAATTCACTTATCCTGCACATCTTTGGATTGTGGGAGGAAATCGGAGTACCTACAGGAAACCCACGCGGATATGGGGGGAATGTGCAAGATCCATACAGGCAGTCACCCAAAGCTGGAATCAAACCTGGGTCCCCAGCGCCCTAAGACAGGCGTGGTAACCACTGAGCCACATTTCTGCCCCTAATAACATGTGCCTGGAATGCATTTCCTAGGCGGGTGATTGATCAGGTAATCTCACAAACATTAAAAAAAGCCTTTGGATATGCACTTGGTGATGCAGGCTCGCATTTTCATTCAATGATTCTCTGTGGTGGCAGCCACGAACACTCAGGTATATTCTGAAGCAATAGCTAATGGCAGTTCCTAGTTTGTTCCATTGACTGTACTCAGTAAGTGAGCCTCCAGTGGAGTATTATCTCCCACTTTCTATTTAAATGTTTCGGTTTCCTTGAGTTGGTAATGTAATTACCGGTGTCCATGATGTCATTTCCTGCCCTTTTTCTCAGAGGATGGTAGATGGGGTCAAAATTGATGTGTTTGTTGATGGAGTTCCGGTTGGAATGCCATGTTTCCAGGAATTCTTGTGCTTGTCTCTGTTTAGCCTGTCCTAGGATAGATATGCAGACCTAGTCAAAGTAGCGTACTTCCTCATCAGTGCGTAAGACATTCGTATTGGGATCATGTCTTTTGTAGCTAGCTGATGTTCATATATCCTGGAGACTAGTTTTCTGCTTGTTTTTCCGTTGTAGTGTTTGTTAAAGTTCTTGCAAGGCTTACTTTTCCTGGAGCAGAACAGACAAAGATGTGATTTTATTGCAGTGCTCAAAAGTATGAAAAACGTTGCAGAGTAGAAAAAGAATACTCTAATTTCAAGGTTGTCAGTAAAAGAGCTAGAAGTGAAATAAGGAAAAAAACCGTCTTTATTTAGAGAGTTGTTACGAATTGTAGTTGACCGGCTGGGAAGGTTGAGGATGAAGATTCAAAAGAGAACTGGATATATATTTGGAAATTATGAATTTAACGGGCAACAGAGAGAGGGCTGGCAAATGGGAGTTGCTTGAGAGATATTTTTGTAACTGATGCATACGTAATGGCCAAGGGTTCCTCCTGTACTTTAAAGTTTTGTACTCTATCATGTGTCAGCTGTGAATAAAAGTCAGTATCCAATTATTTCACTGTGTAAATGCTCGCAAATATCTGATTACTTGGTGCAGCGTAAGCATTTAAAATGCAAGTATTGCAAGGTCAGCTTCATTATGAAGTTTAATTATTACTCAGAACATGAATACTTTACATGTTGTATTCCCATTACTAAAACAAATATATCATTGCTTTGTCACAAAACTCTTTGGAAAACTTTGACTTTTCACTGACACAATATTATGTTCGTTGCTTTTTTTTCACTCTCCACGTTTCATATTAAACATCAATCATTCTAAAAACTGGAAGTTTTCAAATTATTATTCAAGAAAATTTGATAACACAAATAATTTATTTAGTTTAATGTTCACAGTCCCTGGTGAATTATTGCAATTTTTAAATTGCTGGCAATTAGCTGAAGATCGTACATTTAAGTGAGAAATTAAACTGATAGTTTACATATAAATGTATAAGAACGCTAATTCTATTTGTATGTTCAGTCGTTTGCTCACTCTGAATATGTAATCATTCAGAAGCCAACCACTTTAAAAATATTGGAGTGGCAAAACATTGCTTTGAATCCTGATATTGAATATCTAATTCTGATCACAACAAGAGTTATGTTCTTTCTTCGATAAAATAAAATGTACATGCTTTATTTCTGTGTTAGAAAGTCTTGACAGGAGTTTATATTTTAGTTCCATAAATATAGAATCAACAGAATTGATTAAAGTGATTATAGCTCCGTTGAGTGATTATCATTCACATCTTATTTTCGCCCAATTCATGGAATTTAGCAAACATCCCACTATTGTTCGGCTCAGTAAACTCACCACCTTGCAATGAGCTACGCTGAAAATTGCTTCCAATAGATCTGAAATCATTTACATTGTTACTGGACCTCACAGCTGCCTGAGATACACAGAGACTCAGTCGCCTTTTCCAAAATCTGTACATTGAGTTTCTAACCTGGGTCGGGGCAGTCAGTCAAACATTACTTCAAAACAAATAATTTGGAATCCACCTTGGGCAGGGGGAGAACCCGCCAACAGACTATCATTGGTCTCAGTGTAGGTACAAACGTTGTCCAGGTTAGATACTAATGGCTGACCAGCAATCAAGATTTAAAATTCATCTTCAGCCAGAGCCTGGTCCAGAGAGCAGACATTTTGACATGGAGAGCCAGAATCACACCATACAAATTACCTATGGTGATGAAATCTGACCTGCCTCCAAGATTCCATACACCTGCACCCCGGGTGAAGACGTTAACAAGTTGACAATCTATTGCAGTGCCTTGTGCCTCACAAAGAAACCTCTAAATCCATATCCAATAAATGTCACCTTCACATTCTCCAGTATCAAAATAAAATTGTACATCTCTGTGAATGGTCAGAGATTACAACATGGATCACACAGTAGAATGTGTGTGAAGTAACCAGCAGCAAACGGCAATCCACAAATCACATTAAGAACTGAACTTGGCGGATTCTGTCTGGTCTAAGTAACCACACACATTATACTGGCTTTCAGGTGACTGTAACAATGCACACCATAACTGGAGGTTTTGGCCTTACACCCCTCCAAAGCTTCCTGATCTCACACACATCACTGCCTCACACATTCAACAATTGATGACAATCAACAAGCTGGGTGAAACTGGAAACACAGAACAGTGCAGCACTGTGCAGGCTCTTCGGTCTTTGATGTTCTGTCGACCTTTGATCGTACTCTAAGATCAAACTAACCTACATACCTTTCATTACACTATCATTCATGTGCCTATCCAATTATACATCCCTAATATAGTTGACATTCCTAATATACTACAACTACTGTCTGTTCATTGCACACACCCACCACTGTCTGTGTAAAGAACCTACGTCTGACATCTCCCCTAAACCTTCCTCTGATTACCGGAAAATCATACCCCGTCGAGAGTCATTTCACCCTGGGAGAAAGTAAATGGCTATCCACTCTATCTATGTGTCTCATCATCTTGAACACCTCTGTCAAGTCACTTTCCATTCTTCTTCGTTCCAATGAGGAAAACACCCTAGCTCCCTCAAATTTTCTTTGTACGACATGCCCTCCAGTCTAGGCAGCATCTTGATAAATCTCCTCAGCACCCTCACCAAAGCTTCCACATCTTTTCCTATAACGAGGCAACCAGAACTGATCACAATATTCTAAGTTGGTCTCACCAGGGCTCCATAGAGAAGCAGCATAACCTCGCAGCTGTTAAACTCAATCCCTCAGCTCATGAACATATCAACCACATCCTTAACTACCTTATTCACCTGGGTAGCAACTTTGTGGGAGCTATGTTATGAACCATATGATCCCCCTGTTCTCCACAATGGAAGAATCCTGCCTACATTCAAATCCGAATTTCCAAAATGAATCGTATCCCACTTTCCATATTGAACACCATCTGCCACTTCACAGCTGGGTACTGCATCCTGTCAATGTTCCTGTTGCAAACTACAACAGCCCTCCACTCTATCCACAGTTCCACCAACCTGTGTTACATCATCAAACTTATGAACCTACCCTTCCACTTCGTCATCCAAGTCATTTATCAAAATCACAAACAGCAGAGGTCCCAGAACCGATCCTTACGGAACACCACTGCTCACCTAGTTCCACACTGAATACTTCCCATTTACCACGACCCTCTGTATTCTATGGGTTAGCCAATTCTGTATCCAGACAGATAGGTCTCCCTGTATACCATGCCTCCTTACATTCTGAATGAAACTACCACGGGGAAGTTTATCAAACACCTTGTTAAAATCCATGCACTCCGCATTCACTGCTCTACCTTCTTCAGTGTGTTCAATCCCATCCTCAAATAATCCAATAAAAGTTGTGAGGTATGACCTGCCCCTCATAAATCCATGCTGACTATTTCTCATCAAACCTTGTTTTTCAAGAATCCTCTCCAATACTTTGCCCAATACTGATGTAAGACTGACTGGTCTGTCATTCTCAGGAAAATCCCTGTTCCCTTGCCTGAACAAGGGATTACATTTGCCAACCTTCAATCAACCGACGCTACCCCAATGCAGAGTGAAGGCGCAAAGGCACAGAAATCTCTTCCCTCTCTTCCTGTAGTAACCTAGAGTGTTTCCTGTCTGCCCAATGGATTTATCTATCCTTATGTTTGTACTTCAAACAGTCTGTATTTCAACTCAACTTTTTACTCACTGTCCAACCAACTGATTTACTGCTTTCCATTTCAGGGCTCTGTACAGTGCTGCCTTCCTGAGCAAGTATGGTTCCCAATATCCTGTGTATTATGGAATGGAAAACATGGGAAGCTTTGACTCTGCTGCTGCTCAGATGCAGTCTGACTGCTGTGGTTTTCCAGCACCACAATTTTCGACTCTGATCACCAGTCCTCACTTTCTCCATCACTGAGGGCTGTCCCCTCTGCACACTGAGCAGGGAACTAATCAGCAGAAACTCGTGGTATCTGGAGCTGACTGTTCAGTTCTGGACAGTTGCATTTTATGAGCACATTTACTAAAAACGAATTTCAAATTCAACAAATATTCATTCAGTCCCAGAGTTACAGTTTTGGTTCATGAATTGGACAGGTTGATAACGAACAGTGAATGACTGAAGAACTCCGAGGTACAGAGTATTCCAGGTGATATATACCAGGTTGGATGTGCTTTACCTGATGCTGGTAATATTATCAGACAGACAGATATGATAAGGAAACGAGGTGACATGTGGAAGTGTGACATTTTTGCCATTACAGAGATGTGTTTGAGGGAGGTCGGGGCTAACAACTCAATATTCTGTGGTACCAGAACAAGAGTCAGGACAGAAGAGAGGGTAAAAGAGGAGGTAGTGTTGCCTTATTAATTATGGAGTTAGTTACTAGCGTAAGAAGGGACGATATCTTGGAAGGATCTTCTAAAGAGGCTTGGTGGTTAGAGCTCAGGATCAAAACCATGACAGAAATACTGCATGGGATATATTCTAGACCCCCCAGATAAAGGAAAGTACGGGTGCAGGTATATTACCAAGTTATTGAGGTGTGTAAAACAATAATAGGCTAGTTATATTCAAGCATTTCAATTCCAAACATTCATTCGGTCAGTGATAAATTTTTAAGAAGGGCAGGTGCTTTGAAATTTATTCCAGAGAGCTTCTTATATCAACACAGAGCAGATACAACAATGGACAGTGCAGTGCTGGCCCGCACTGTGGGGAACGAAACCAATCAGCTATTCCAGGCAGAAGTGGGAGAGCATTACAGGACCAGTGACCGTGATATCACACGTTTTGACTTTGCGAAGGAAAAGACCCCAAAAATATTAGAAAAATAAAATCTTTTTGCATTGGGGAGACAGATTTTAGGGAAACAAATGACAGGATCCGGCCAAAGTGCAGTTGCTTCTGGGTGAAACTGTAGCAGAACAAGGTGGGGCGGGGGTTGGGGGAATTATTCGTTTAAAATGGAATTGATGACAGTGTCGGCCCAGCAAGTTACACCGAAGATAAAATTTAGGAACACAAACACAGAGAGCCTCAGATGTCGACACAAATTCCGAACAGGATGAAAAGGGAAAGAGAAGCTTAAATCTGGTACCAAGTGAGCAGGTCAATGAAGGTCCTACAAGAATATAGCAAGTGGAGGGCTAAACTTAAGAAGTCAGTGGAAGAGCAGAAGGAGCGGTGATAAAACATTAACGGGTAAGATTAGCAAGAATCCACAGTCATTTTTTTGGTTTTTTAAGGGGAAGAGGATAACATGGGAAACAATGGGAGTATTAGGGACTAAGGGGACAGCCTGTTCACAGTGCCAGAGAATATGTTTAACACACCCTACGAATCGGTCTTCAGTTTGGCGAAGCAGTTCCTGGATTCAGGGAGAGTGACCGTTTGACCCTTGAGCAAACTGATGCAGAAGCTGAGGAAGAATTGGGAATTTTATGCAAGATGGAGTGGGTAAATCACCAGATTAAAGACCACCAAGTCTCACATCAGTGAGAGGGAAACAATTGCAGAAAATTCGGAGGACTGTTGAGGCTGGATCATTAAATATCTTAAAGGCTGAGACAGACAGATTTTTATACAATTGTTACGGGGAAATCGCAGGAAAGTGGAATGGGTGGTTAACGAAATAAATATAACCTAATCGAAGGAAAAGCAGACTCAGTGAGCGGACAGACATATTGTTGCCCCTATGTCTCATGGTGTTCTTTTCCAATAACCCTGTATTCACAAGAACATCCACCTCTCTCACTATGGAGTGAGACACAGTTTGAAATGCAATCGAGGGATTCAAGGAATTCATAAACGCGATACTAATAGACAGAAAGTACGAGAGGACTGCGACAGCACGGATTGCCTGTCGGAGTGAGCATTTGCATCGACACAGTCACCACTACCAGAAGAAAGACCTCAGAAAGACACCCTCCAACGCCAAGCAGAGACCAGCACTGGAGAGCAGGTAGTCAGGGGCCAGGTGTCAAGGAGTGTTGAAGGCCTAAAGACTACATCACTGTCGTGTCTCCTTCCTTCCCTGACCAAGATTAAATGTGGAGGGGTAGAGAGACATGCCGTTGTAGCAGTGTAAGCAGGAAGGCTTTGACATGAGAGGCTTCGGACAGCTCAGCTCAGCAAAAGGTACAGGACAACTCAAATAAAGTCCTTTTAACTTTATTGTTACAGCAGTCGAGATGGCATTTAGGGCAGTCACACGCTTCTCTTGTGAGATGTGGTAGCTCAGGGAGATTTCCACTGGCCCTGATGGCTACACGTGTGGGCACTGCACCCAGCTTCAGCTCCTGTGAGACCGTGCTGGGAGCTGAAGCTGGGTAGCACGGTGGCTCTGTGGTTAGCACTGCTGACTCACAGCACCAGGGTTCAAATCCTGCCTCGGGCAACTGTCTGTGTGGAGTTTTAAAATTCTCACCGAGTTTGCATGGGTTTCCTCTGGGTGCTGCGGTTTCCTCCCACAGTCAAAAAATGTGCAGATTAGGTGAATTGGTCATGCTAAATTACTTGTAGTGTTGTGTGGAGGGGAGTGGGTCTGGGTGGACTGCTCTTCAATGGGTCGGTGAGGACTTGTTTGGCCAAAGGCCCTGTTTACACACTGTAGGTAATCTAATCTCGGATTCACTCAGGGTCATCCGAGATACTGACAAATTCATAGATACTCCAATAGTTATGTTTCTTTAATGACTAATATTCCAATCCAACGTTCATCGTCCTGAGTTCATTAGCTTTACCTGTCAGTCCTGTTGTATGTAAATAAACACAATTTAATCCAACAGGCGTTCCTTGCTTCCTGTCATGTTCCAGGCAGAGAGTAGATGGACGACCACCAGGAATGGCAAAGGGATTGCAGGAATACCCTGTGGCCATTCCCCTCGAAAACAAGTAGACCATTTTGGATTGTTGGGGCAATGACCGTTTAGGGGAAAGCAGCAGTTGCCAGGTTGGTGGTAGGACCACTGGCTCTGGGCCACAGCGGGAAAGGGTAAAGGTAAGCAGGACGTTTAGGATAGGAGGGTCTATTGTTAGTGGGACAGATCAGAGATTCTGTGGTCACAAACGGGAATCCAGGATGGTGCGTTACCTCCCAGGTGCTAGGGTCCAGTATATCTCCAAGTGGCTGCAGAGCATTCTCAAGGGGGAGGGTTTGCAGCCGGAAATCATTATGCACATTGGCAGAAATGATACCCGTAGAAATAGGGACGAGGTCCTGCAGCATGATTACAGAGAGCTAGGAGAAACCTTTTAAAAAAAAAACCCTTGACAGTGATAATCTCCTGAGAGGGAGATTACTGTCCGCGACATGCACTGGAGGGGACACCAATATCTTGCCAGCCAGTTTTACTAGGGTTACAAGGGAGGGTTTAAACTAGATTGGCAGGGGGTCATATCCTCAAGAGCAGGGAGGCAAGTGGAAGGAGATACAGTAAAAGAAATAGTAAGATTAGTCTGGAAAACGACAGACAGTAAGTAGTGCCTTTTGGATTAAATTGCATCTGTTTCAATGCAAGAGTGCTGACAGGTTAGGCCGATGAACCCAGGGCTTGGATAGGTAGATGGGACTGGGAAATTATAGCCATTACAGAAGTATGGCTAAGTGTTGGATAGGACTGGCAGCTTAATGTGCTAGGGAACAGATGCTTTAGGTGAGACAGAGATGGTGGAAGGAGGGGAGGGTGAGTGGCATTTCTGATTAAGGGGAGAACTACAGCAGTAATCAGAGATAAAATAACAGATGGTTCACCCAGTGAGGCTTTGTAGGTGGAGTTTAGAAATAGGAAGAGAATGGTGAGGTGATTGGGGTTGTGATATAGGTCCCCAAATAGTCAACAGGAATGAGAGTAACAAATATCCAGGGAGAGAGGGGAGACCTGTCAGAGCAATAGGGTTATCATAATAGGGGATTTTTTTTCTCTAATACAGACTGGAACGGCCAGAGCGTTAAGTGATTTGATGAGATAAAATCTGTTAAATGCGTTAGGAAAGTTTCCTCAACCAGTATATAATGTATCCTCCTCGGGAAGGGGCAAAATTCGAAATTTTCTTAGTAAATAGGGCATGACAGGCAACTGAGTTAATAGTGGGGGAGCACTTTGGGACCAGTAACCATAGTTCTATTAATTTTCAAATAGTTACGGAGAAGGGCAAAACTGGTCCTCAGGTTCATGTTCGAACTTCGGGCGTGGCTCAGGTACAGCCGGCTGGGATCAAGGGAATCCCTGGAGGTATATAAGAGATAAATGGAGTTAACTGAAGACGGAAATCAGTCGGGTGAAAAGGGGGGCAAGAAAGAGCCTTGGCTGAGAAGATTAGGATGAATCCACAAAGGTGCTTTAAATATATTAAAAGAAAAACCAATAACTGGGGAGAAAATAGGACGCCTCGAAGACCAATGTGAACAAATGTGTGGAATTATCAAAGAAGATTGAAGTCCTCAATGAATATTTCTATTCTATATTTACCGTGGAGAAAGACATGATGACATGAGAACTTGAGGAAGTTAGCAGTGATATTTTAGGGACGATCCATGTCATAGTAGAGGAGATTTTGGACTTAAAAGAATGTTTTAAAGTTGATAAATCTCACGGTCCTTACCCAATATATTCAAGAACACCTCAAGCGGCTTCAGCCGAATTTGCGGTGACCCTGGCTTATCCCGTTGATCATCATTAATCACAGGTAATGTCCTGAAGGCTGGAGGATAGAAAATATTGTGCCCTTATTCAAGAAGAACTGATCAAAAAAAGCCTTGGAACTACACATCAGTATGTAAGTTACTTGAGAAGGTTCTGAGGGATAAGATGTACATGCATTTAGAAAGACAGACTTTGATTAGGAATAATAAGTGTGGCTTTGTGTGAGGAAGTTTGTGCTTGACAATTTTATAAAAGTAATTGGACGATGTGACCAGGAAGATTGACTTGCGTGGGGCAGTAGACGTCGAAACATGTGGTATTGGAAAAGCGCAGCAGGTCAGGCAGCATTCGAGGGCCAGGAGAATCTATGTTTCAGACATAAGCCCTTCATCAGGAACGTCCAAAACATCGATTCTCCTGTTCCTCTGATGCTGCCTGACCTGCCGTGTTTTACCAGTGCCACACGTTTCTACACTGATCTCCAGCATCTGCTGTGCTCACTTTCTCCAAGGGCAGGAGATTTAGTTGATATGGATTTCAATTACACCAGAACAGAATGAGGCCTTTCAGCCCCTGGAGCCTGATATACAATTACAGGAGGAGGCCAATAAACCCCCAGGGCCTTTAAAACTGTAACCAGATCATGCAGCACCACTATCCAGTTACACAGCAACAGGATCAATCTATTCAGCTACTTGAAGTCAGTGACACAGGAAATGGAAGAGGCCACAAAGTGACTGGACAATGGGGTATACTGGAATAAAACCAGGCTACATGGCCCCTCAGACCTGCCCTTCCATTCAGTAATTCAGGGCTGATCTGCACTCGGCCGAAATTTCTCTTTCATGCCCAATTCTTTGTAGCCCTCGACTCTCTGATGGGTCAAAACCCATGAACACCCACTCGCACCCACCAAACATTTCAGTGATTTGGCCTCCCCAACTGCCTGGTCCCAACCGTCACTACCCTCTGAGAGAAGGAAACACTCCCCACACATATACCTTGGCCTATTGACATGGATAGAAGATTTGAACACAGCGTAAAGTGACTGGCCCTGATATCAAGACCGGATTTGATAAAGCAAGATGTCAAGGAGACTGAACAAAATTGAACTTGATGGGAATCAGTTGTAAATTCCCCACTTGTTGGATCATTCAGAACACAATGGGGCCGGTGGACATCAATCCTCGCAGTCCCTGGATATCCTTGTTGGCAATCCTTAGGGTAGCTTCTTCGGCTACTTCATCAATGTCTTTCCCTCTGTCATATGATCAGAGGTGGAATGTTCTTTGAAGATTATACAATGTTCAGAGCAATGAGTCACCTCCTAAAGTACTAAGGTAACATTGATCAAAAGCACTGCTGGGCACTAAACATTTTCACGGTTAAAAGCAAGAGGAACCCCTTCAACAACTCTAGCTGGTTTCACAGTAATATAAGAAAGCCATTCACCCTATCAGATCTATTGGATAACAAGAGGCGCAATGCGTTCACACACTCCTGCCTGTTACACAAGAAGACAATTTAAAATAAAAGCAGGTGTTGGAATCCAAAATACACACGCAGGAAGCTGGAAGAACAGAATAAGCAAGGCAGCATCAAGACTTTGAGAAGTGAATGCATTGGATATAACCCTTCGTCAGGACTGTGGGTGGGAGTAAGGGGTTATATAGATAAAGTCTGGGGGAAGGAGGAGGAGGCAGAGTGGCGAGGTGGGGGATAAGTGAACACAGATAAAGGGTATCAGCGGGTTGGTGATGGGAGGGCTGAATCCAGTTGGTAGCAGGACAAATGGTTGCTCAGAGGAATGGAAGGCAGGGGAGGGCTTGGGAAGGGAGTGGGGGGGATTAGAAGGGAGGCAATTTGAAATTGGAGAATTCAAAGTTGAATCCCCGGGGTGCAGGCTGCACACGTGACAGATGAGATCTTGTTCCTCCAAATTATGGTTTGGTTCGTTGTGGCAATGTAGGAGGCCAAGGATGGCTATGTCGGAAAGGGATTGGGAAAGAGAATTCAAATAGGAACTGACTGGGAGGTCTTCCATTCCACCTAACAACCCTTCCTTTCAGCTCCCAAACGGAATTCATTCCTAGCATCGCCCAACCAGGTTGCACCCACCACGTGTGCCGACATATCCGAACTCACCATCTCCCTGATCTCCCCACCCCAACCATTCCCTTCCCTCTTTATCTGCAGCTCCCCCTCCCCCTCAACCTAGTTCTGAAGACCGGTTGTACCTGAAATGTTGACTTTTCCAGCTTATGATGCTGCCTGGCTTGCAGTGTTCTTCCAGTCTTCTGTTTGTCTCTTATAACTCAGGAAGATAGAGTCTAGTCAACACAACATGCTGATAGGCAGAAACCAAGGGTTGCCAACTGAGGTCCTTGAACCTCTGTACTCGGGCCAGAATGAAGACATTCAGTTCCTCAAGACACTGACACATGAACAGAAGAGGCCATTCAGCCCCTCCAAACTGTTAGACTGAAATAGGAGGATGTCATTTTTCTGCAACACAACAAACCAATGAAGCAGAGACTGCACAAACAGACTGCTCCATGTTGGTCCCCCTGGCTCCATTGCTAATGGTACACACATGTTATGTTAACGTGGTTTGCTGATCATGAGGAGAGAAAGTGATTGGTTTGTGTCATGTCCCAAGGAGGCATTTTCCATCTCCGAGATGTCATGAACTTGGCTAGGCTACTCAAAACATCTTGAAGCAGGCAGCCCAGAGCATACCTTTGCAATTTGTTTAGGTAAGTGTACAATGAAAATTAGCTGGAGTAATTTAACTAGGTTGACTACTACATTTTGAAACAGACAAAAACTTTATTCATAAACTTACACAATGAAACACAAAGAACTGAATAAAGAATCACGACAGAATTCAACCGATTCAGCTAGACTTAATTATGCTGTTCCGAATAAACACAACTGTCGCAATAAGCAAACTCCCAATAAAAGCCAGTATAAATGGAACACAAATTTCCAGTTTGAAGTTGAAGGTCAGAAAAGAGAGAGAGTTTCGACACAGCTCCCAGTTGAACTTCCCAGTTCAAGACTCAACTGAAAACTGCTCAGTTCAGCGAGTTCAGCCAAAATAGCTCACCACTCTCCGTTCATTATACTGGTTACTTATAAAGCATGACCACTTTGGCCTGAAGTCTCATCTGTTTCCATATAAACCAAATGACTCTGAAAATCCTTTTAATCTCTGTACAAAACCAGACTGATCGGAGCTTGGCCCCGTTTTATTGTACCTCTAAAAAAAATAACAAGGACAGTGTTTCCTTGAGCCAAGGAACAGCTTTTAGACAGAAAAGGGACTTGCTTTGTGACATGTCGTTCCCCCTCCCCCCACCTTAAAAAATGAACTATCAATGTTAAAAGGTGGCTGCATTTTTAACCCCTCAAACCCTCAAAACTGACAGATACACTATACTAACTGTATACATTCAAACATACACAAACCCATGCAAATTCAGGCCACGCTATACGCACCACCAAACACCTGCGTTATCTCATTCGATTCTCAATAACTCATCAGCTTTCACGTTTTCGCGACCTGCCACATGCACAATGGTCAGATTTAATGGCTGCAACAACAAGCTCCATCTAAACAGTCTGGCAATTGTGTCTTTAGTTTTTCCACGAATGTCAATATGCTGTGATCAGTGTATACGATTGTCTCAGATGCATTACTGTAATAAAAACACAGTTATGGTGTAATGCCAACACAAAGTTTAAAGATTTTTTTCTCCACCATTGAACATTTCTGTTGATGATCGTTCGACTTCTATGAAAAATACACGATGAGTCTTTCTATTCCCTCATCCTCCTCCTGCACCAATACCGGACCTACACCCACATCACTGGTAGCGATAGCCACCTTAAAGGCTTTGTGTAATTTAGTGCAGCTAATACTGGGGGCAGTGGCTAACACATTTTTAAGCTGTAAAGTGCCTTTTGACAATACTCTGTCCACTGAGAGTTCTTGCCCTTGACAATTCGGTGAGTGGAACAGCCGCACTGCTTAAAGTTTCGCACAAACTTTCAGTAAAATCCAGTCAATCCCAGGAACCGTAGTACGACATATTTCTTTTTGTCGACGGTGTGGAACATTACCGCACTACTTTCATTTTTGCATCCCATGGGGCCATTGGTCCATGTCCAATAACAGGACTTGGGTTTTCTCAAATTCACTTTTAGTTAGGTTTACCACCAAGCCTGCCTTCTAAAGTCAATCAATCAAGTCGATAAATGCTGTAAATGATCCTTTCATGAGTGACTAAAAACCACCAGGTCATCAATGTACACCACATAGTTGGGTAATTCAGCAATGACCTTATTATCAGTTTCTGAAATGTGGCTGGATTGTTTTACGTGCCAAATGCCTCAACATTGAACTGATATAGTCCATTTGGCGTTATGAAAGCCACAATGGCCTTTGTTCTCTCTGACAGAAGCCTTTGCCAGTAGCCTATGAGCAAGTCCAACTTAGAAATGTAAGTAGCCTCTCCCACGTTTTCGACACAGTTCTCCAAACATAGAATTTGATATGCATCAGTCTTCCAAACGAAGTTGACTTTGTGATAGTCCACACATGACCGCTGGGTAACTACTGGCTTTGGCATCATGACTATACATGAGCTCCAGTTACTGTAACTCACTTCGATTATACCATCTTGGAACGTTTGCTCTGTCTCCTTCTGACCTGAGCCAACTTTAGAGGGTAATGCCTTTAAGGATGTTGCTTAATCAGAACAGCATCTCCTGTGTCTACATCACGTACAATTACATTCGGACTTCCCAGTTGATTTCTGCGTATCTCTCCACGATATCGTAATAACTCTTTCAGGTCACTGTGCTTTTCTTGTGGAAGGTAACTCAATAATTTATTCCAATTTTTGACAACCTTTTCATTGTTCAATTTGATATAGGAATGTCCAATTCGGAATCCTCTGAACTTGATTCTTCCTTCTGTGCTGTAATCGTTAATGCCTTCTTCTATTGCTTTCATTCCCTATCAAAATACCTGTTGAGCATTTTCATATGACACACTCTGTGAGATTTCTTCCTGTCTGGTGTCCGTACCAAGCAGTTTACCTCATTCAATTTCTTCCCAATTTGATAAGGTACAATAAAACTTGCTTCTAAAGGCTCAACTGTAACTGGAAGTAACATCAATACCTTATTCCCAATTGCAAAATCGAGAATTTGTGATTTCTGATCCACTTCCTGTTTCATTGCATGCTGCGATACTTTTAAATGCGGCATAGCCAAATATCCAGCTGTATTTAATCGTTCCCTAAAATTTGATACATCGTCTAAATGAGTGGTCTCTGAATTCTGACTTATTAATTTCGCCTTAACCAATGGTAATCGTCCTTTTACTTCATGCCCACAAATTAATTCAAATAGTCTGAATTTGGTCGATTCATTTCGTGCGTCTCTGATCACAGATATTTCAAAAGTAATTTCCTTATCGCAATCACCTGGATTATCCTGACAATAAACCCTCAATGTGCTCTTCACTATTTGATGCCTTCTCGCTCATGCTCACTGTGATTCTGAATACTACGTAGTAGATTTGAATTGTTTTATTCCCAAGTTATCCATCACCTGCTGGAATAGTTCGGATGTGAGGTTTGATCTGTCTGTATCTCTATTGGTAGTCCGTACCTAGTTAAAAAATACATTTTTTTTCTACAACTCTTTTAGCTGTGATGCTGCATAATGGGTCTGCCTCGGGAAATCTAGTTGACACATCCATTGTTGTTAATAAATACTTATTCCCACTTTTCGTTTCAGATAGGCGACCTACACAATCTATCAACACTCTTGTGAAAGGTTCCTCAAATGCTGAAATAGGTATTAAAGTTCAGGTTTTATTACTGCCTGTGTGACATGTTTGAGACGTCTGGCAATATTCAACTACATCTTTGTGTAGTCCAGGCCGGTCAAAATATATTTGTATTCCAGCCTGTAATGTCCTCACCCCGAAATGATCTCCAAGTGGTAGCTCATGTGCCACTCGCAGTACCTCCTTTCTATACCCAACAGGCAAAACAATTTGATGAACTTCTGTCCACGTCTGATCTGCCACAATGTGCGCTGATCTCCATATCCGCATTAAGACATCATTTGTTAAGTTATAACATACAGGAATGCATTTATTCTCTTTCTAGCTAAATATCTTTTGATATAACTTTTGTAACTCCTCATCTTTCTGCTGTAATTCAATCAGCTTAGCAGAGGTAAAAATACGTTCATGTTTTCCAACTAGCTCCTTCCCTGTTTCACTTATCTGATCAAAAAGAAACTTTCGGATAACTCTACGTCAGCTTCCTTATCTCTGCCTTTATCCTGCTTCAACCAATGCATTTATGATCTTCTGATCACGCAATCAGGGAAAATTCCTGGATAAACATTCTCCAGGTCTTCAGTTGCCTGCGTCTCCACTGGCTTTTCAACTAGACCAGGCAGCATGCCTACCAGTGAATCAGCTATATTATTTGCAAGGACAAATTTTATTCCTGGAGCTGAGAGTTAGGGGTCTAGTACTCCTATCACACATTTTCCACTCTTCTCTGGACCCTCCAGCCTCACTTTACATAACTGAGCACTTTTTGCCTCACTATGAATTCCTATTACCAGCACATTTTCTGGCAATATTCTCTCAAGAGTGCATAAAGCCTCACCCCTCAGCATTACAGACTGAAAATATCCTGTCAATTAATATTGGAACCTCATACAAAATACTCCTGGTCTATGTGAATCAACTTTACTCTTTCATGTAACTTTTTAATGCAGATTTGGCACGTCCACTTATCATTTTGTACGCTCTGAGACAGTTGCCTAACTTCCCTTATGCTTTTTGTTACGAGTCCAACAAAACGCCCAGGCTTGTCTGGTTATCCTACATTTGGTTTTCTCCCAGCCCACCAACACTGTGATTTTGTGTGGCCCACTTTATTACAATGAAAACACCATAGTACTTTAACTTCTTTGCAAGGTTTTCTTTATTACTGTTACTTATTACTTATTTATAATCAGCACTGTGATCTACCTTTCCCTTTACACATGAGGATATCTCTTTGCTCCAATTTCTGTCCCTCAGAGACCAGAACTGGTTCTGGAAAGCAAACCAAGTTTATGGACCAGTCCATAATCATCAGCCATTTCAGCAGCTAACCTTGCTTTTTGCACTCTCTGCTCTTCCATCTGAGTTTGCATTACTTATGCAGCGAATTTTTGAATTCCTCCCAGTACTAAACTCTCTAAGAACATTATAGCTTTGCTTGAATTTTAAATCTCTTATCCAACTATCGAAATTAGTCTGTTTGATCCTTAGAAATTCAGTGTAGGTTTGACCAGGATCCCTCAATAGATTCCTGAAAGGTTGCCTATGCAGACAAAATGTTTTTTTTTAACTTCCTCATACTCCCCAGATACCTCCTCTGCTAGGGATGTGAATACCTCGCCTGTCCTACCTACGAGTTTCGTTTGGATCTACAAAATCCACATTGCCTCTGGCCACTGCATTTGTGTAGCCAACTTTTCAAATGAGATGAATTGGGCATCACATACTCCTCATCAAGTTGAGGCAATGCTTGAACATACTCAAACAAATTCTCACTAGGCTTCTGACTACCAGGAGTTGCTCATCCGCACTCTCTTCATTACCAAGCGCACCCTCAGCCGTTATCTCCAGCCTTTTACACTGACTTTCCTTTTTACGTGTGAGTTTTTGTTATTCAAAAGCTCTCCCTTTCTCTCTCGCCTGTTGCTCTCTCTTTTGCCATTCGTTATTTTTACTCTCTGTTCTACTGCTCCCTCTTTTCCCCCTTCTTCTGCATTTTATCAAAAGTCAAATGTTTCATTTTGGCTGCCCTTTCCTTACCTCTCAACGTTAACTCAAGATGTTTCATTTGCAACTGAATTTTTCCCATCTCTGATTCTGATGGTTTCTCCAGAAAGTTTAATTGATGAGCTTCTGCTGTAATTATCTCTCGTTACCTCACTAAAGCAGTCAGTTCCAATTCCAGCTTCTCTGCTAATTCTTGCAATTTGGTCTTATTCACTTTTCGGAAAATATCCAAAGTCACTGCATGCACACCCAGGAAACGTTTGGCGACTGAAAGAGCCATTACTATTCGAAGCTTTGTCAACCCAATCAAACTAATACCAGCAATAAAGACTCAAGCATCTCCCATTCGCTGTTAAAGATCCAGCAATGAGCCCCCAGTCGGTTATGGACGAGGCTAGACCACTTAAAACATTCTTAAGCAAGCAGCCCAGAGCATAACTCTGCAGTTTGTTTTGTTAATTATCCAATGAAAATTTCCCGGAGTAATTTAGCTAGGGTGATTTAAATCAGACAAAAACATTATTCAAAATTCCACAATAATAAACAAAGAACAGAATAAAGAACCCCTACAGAATTCAACCTATCCAGCTAGACTTAATTATGCTATTCCAAATACACACAATAGTCCCAATAATCAAACTCACTTGAAATAACGTCATAATGGAACGCATGTTTCCAGGTTGAAGCTCAAGGGCAGACAAGTGAGAGAGTTTCCACACAGCTGCCAGTTGAACTTCTCAGTTCAAGACTCAACTGAAAACTGCTCAGCTCAGCTCAACTCAGCTAGCTCAGCTAAAAGAGCCGACAACTCCACGTTCATTATACAGGTTTCTTCTAAAGCATGACGTCTTTCGCCTGTAGTTTCATCTGTTTACATATAAATAAAAGGCCTCTGAAAATCCCTTTCGCATCTGTACCAATCCAGACTGATCGAGGCCTGGCCCCATTTTATTGACCCTCTGAAAAACATCAAGGACAGGGTCTACTTGAGCTAATGAACAGCTTTTAGCAAAAAAAGGGATTAGTTTGTGACAGAGAAGACAAGCTAGTGCTGTATGGGAGTCGGAAGCTAGTGGGAATGGCTAATACTATCAGAGTGTGGCTGGTGACAGATTTGTGAACAATATGACGTTCAATGCAGGGTCACACACCAACTGTACATCCAGGCGGTGAGAGTTCATTCAGAACCTGGAGCTCTCTCTCTCAGCCAACATGGGGGCTCCATAGAGCTCTGTAAATTATCATAGAGTCATAGAATCCTATAGCACAGAGATAGGCCCATTAGCACAAACTTGTTCATGCTGATCTAAATGTCCATCCATGCTAACCCCATTTCCCTGCACTTGGTCCATATCCTTCTAAACCCGTTCTATCTATATATTTGTCCAAATGTGAAGACGCATATCATGGAAAACATGTTATATCTAATGCTATCCATGTTTGTTTTTGGAAATAATGAGTGTTGATTCATAACACTCCAGTGTTAATGCAATCACATTTTATTCATTTTGTAACGTTGTAGATTAAACGCTCATTTTCTTCACACTCTCCTCAGCAGGGATTAGTCTGGTGAATCTCCAATCCACTGTCTCTGTGTAGCAAGGAGATCATTGATTATAAATAAAAGAAAATACTGTCTCAAGTACACTTCACAACTGCAGGACGGTGTCTTCATTCTTATACTTTAATCATTTTGTAATGAATGATACTACTCATTTATTGTGCTGATTACTTGCTGAGTCATAGAGTCATAGAGATACACAGCATAGAAACAGATCCTTTGGTCAGACCTATCCATGCATACCAGATATC
The DNA here is from genome assembly GCF_020745735.1 of Hemiscyllium ocellatum. Classification (NCBI taxonomy): domain Eukaryota; kingdom Metazoa; phylum Chordata; class Chondrichthyes; order Orectolobiformes; family Hemiscylliidae; genus Hemiscyllium; species Hemiscyllium ocellatum. The sequence continues at coordinate 80,308,613 of NC_083414.1, read as the reverse complement.
CCAACACAATCAAGTCCCACCTGCCAGTACCCAACTTCTCTGTAGGGATTCTGTTAGTGCCCCATGATCAAGGACATCCAGCTACTTTTCACCAACAGCACTTCCCATCATCTCGTCTTCTCATAAATCCAAAATGAGATGGATAGCATTTTTTGCCAATCATTTATTTGCCTTATGAAGCAAAGTCACACCAACAACAACATCACTATTGCCATTGGAGTTGATTGGAGATACTGAGGAGGCGATGATCCAGCTGTATTATCTCTGAGTATGAATCCAGGGAATCAGGTAATGACCCAGACACCGGATCCGAATCCCACAACGGCAAATGTTGGAAATTGAATTCAATAAAATATCAGGAATTAAGAATCAAATGAAACAATGAAACCATTGTTGATTGTCCTAGCTGGCACCCACATGCTCTTCAGGAAAGGAAATCTACCGTCTTCAGCTGGTCGGGCTTACATGTGACTCCAGACCCACAGCAATGTGGTTAACTCTCAGTTGCAGTTTGAAATGGCCAAGCCAGCCACTCAGTTATATCACTCACTTCAAAGCCTCAAAGAAAAGAAACCGCATGGACCTCAGCACTGACTACTTACAGCCCACGGACTGCAGTGGGTCAGGAAGGCAGCTCAACAAAACGTTCTTAAGGACAATGGGGAAAGGGAATTAAATATTAGCCCAGCATCCCATTAATTAATAAAGGAAGATAATCCCACTCAGGGAAGAGAGAAAAACAGACAAAAATAACTTTAAACAGGAACTTTGACATATACCTTACATGGTCATGATTATCAGTAATATGGGAACAGGAGAAACATAAGCAAGGTTTAATTTCATTTTTTATTTCCATCCCAGCTGATCATCAACAATCTCTTTGCTTCTTTCTCTCTATCTCTCTCTTTCTCCATCTATTCAACTCAGTCCTTCTCCCCTTCATAACAGATGTCGGTGTCACCAACATCGATCACGCTATTTCCCAACTGTGTTCAGTTCTGATGTATGGTCATTAGAATCGAATTGCCAATTCTATTTTTCTCTCGATCGGAGGGGGCTGCCAAATCTGCTCAGTTTGTCTGGCACTTTCTCGTTTCTGATCTGTTGCATCATTCTTTGCTTTATCTAACTTTTAATTTTGTTATTACTTGGAATGTCTGCATCGCTGACTGAGGCAGCATTGTTTGACCTAACCAAATGTCATTTATTGTGAGGTCATTCTTTCAGACAGTACAGAACCAAGCACATTGCTGTGGGACTCACATAAATCTTAAGCCAGACCAGATATTAACGCAAGATCTATTTACCAAAGGACATCATTGAAAATAGATAAACGTATAGAAAAAATGCCGGAAAAGTCATGACTGTTATTTCCAATTCCTGTCTTTTGTATTTACTTTCTGACATCGTCTGTGGTAGGATGTGGAACAGTGTCTTTCTGTGTATTAACCTGTGCATCTGAATTACATTTCTTCCGACATTACTGCTCTGAGAGAGTGCTGCTGTCATTAAGTTATTTTAGAGACAAGAACAAAGTTGTGATCGAAATATTTGCAACTGAAAGAGTGCTTAAAGGAGAGGTGTAACCATAATGTCTGAATTTTACCAAAGCATAGATAATGGTTAAAAAGCGTCAGCATTGAAGCCGAGATGGTGACTGGGCATATAATCAAGCTGGTAGTGGATAGGTTTTGTGATGGACAGAATACCGAGACACAAATGAATTTTAGTTATTTAAATTCGGTATTGTGAACAGTCTCGTTCTCAGATGTTTGTGAGGCCGGGGGTGTGGGCGGTTCTGAAATTTGTGGGTAATCAATGGAATTTGCATTTGAAACTGAAGACAACAGTTTTTGTCTTAGTAAAATATAGATAACAGAAATAGCAAAGAAGTTCTCCATGGTTGAAGAGATTAATAAATGGATATAGATGAAGAAACTCACCAGGAACACCAACAATAGCGAGGATAGGATAGTAACCCGCCTGGATAATCACCAGTGCACCCCATATCCGATCTGGTAATGTTGACCAACATGAGGAAAAAAAGTAAAGACCCCAGGATAAACCCCTGTCCATTGTTGCAGCATTCCAGTCTAATGTTCTCAGATTCTGATCCATGAATGGATCATTCCAGGCTATTCTCAGATGTTTAAATCTCCTTTTTCTGTCTCTGCAGCTGCTGATCCCTTTGAACGTTTGAGTTGATGCATCTGCTGCTACAATGACATAAACCATTGCAAGAGACCCCTTACTAATAGGAGATGGAAAACATCCAGTGACATAGCTAGGATCCATCGAGATCGGCATCAATCACAGTCACTGAACAAACAGCTCCATTTAACCCCTTTCTGTATGGTCCTTTCAGTTCACAAAAAATACTGGACTGGATTGAATGCTGGCACCGCCGGCTATTGATCACATTTCCCATCACCCATTGCTCTCGTGAAGTTCGTAGTGAGGGATAATGATGCATGTTTTCTTATCGCAGGCTAAATCATTCTGCTGCGTTGTCTGTTTGCAATACTGTAACTGGCTGAACCGCCCATCACCACCACCCTCAAAAATCATAATCTACATGGTGTTACGGTTCAGATCTCTCCTAGACTGGAACAGGCACCAGTCAACAATTTTACAGTGGATATATTTGCACTCCAGTACATAGGAAATGTGAGTTTGCCTGGGCATTCCTTTAATTGGTGCAATAAGGCAATTTTGTATCTTCAACTCTCAATGTGCTTCAGCATTTTTTTACATATACACTCACAAACACCTTAACACACTTCATTAAGTTTCTTCGTTTCTCCTCATGGCAGCATCATGCCAGGGTTTATTTTGGTAAAACCCTTTTGGACTGAATCGCTGATAAGATCATTATTTATAAAGCTGATTAAACCTGTACACAATACACCTCACTGTCTCTCAACAAAACACTATTATTGGGAAAGATACATTTACTCTGGTACTTTAATCATTTTTGTATAAAGAGCCACATATCATTTACTTCCTGCTAAATAAAAATTCTGTTTATGACTTATGACGAAGCATATCCAGGTCTGGTCCAACAACAACACTTCCCAATCTCTCACTATTTAATGAACATAAATGTGAATGATGATATTTGTTGTTCATATCTAAAATATTTTATATCTTGCAAAGAGCTATTACCCAACCACTGATCCTTCTGATACTCCAAAGCCTTCACTCCAGATAATTATGCGACTCTCTTCATTCTCTCGATTATCCAACTTGTACTACATTCGGTGTATTCCACCCCTACCTACCCATGGACTCTGACATTCCCCACTCACCCCTATTCAAACATGTCAAACGTCTGCTGAAAATTCAAACACTTCATTCCCACTGGTTCTCAATTTTCGATATCACAATGGACAACCTCCACAAAATCCAGCAGGTTTATCAAAGATCAAGATCATTTCCTCTTCCTGAATCTAGATTGACTCTACCGAATGATGTCATTATTTTCCAAGTGTCCAGTTTTCACATTCCTCACAAAAGGTTCCAATGTTTGTCTCTCAGCTTACATCAAGCTAACCAATGTTTAGTTTGCTGTTTGCTCTCTCCGTCCTGTTTTAAATATTTAGATTTACAATGATTTGGAGATGCCGGTGTTGGACGTGGGTGTACAAAGTAAAAAAGTCACACAGCACCAAGTTATAGTCCAACAGGTTTAATTGGAAGCACGCTAGCTTTCAGAGCAATGCTCCTTCATCAGGTGATAGTGGAGGGCTCGAGCGTACACAGTATTTATAGCAAATATTCACAGTGTAATGCAACTGCAATTATACATAGAAAAATTGATTGTCTGCTAACCCGTTCATCTGTTAGAATACAGTGATAATTTCACTTCTTTCATGTGTAAATCACAAAACATTTTTTTCAAAGTTGCATTCTCGGGTTAGCTGTTAACAACGGTGATAGCTAGACAAAATGTTGAAGGTGTTGCCGGGTTATATTGTACATTGCTGAAAAACTGCATGCATTCATGTAGAACTCTGAGCTCAAAAACTGCACGAATTTATGTAACACTCCGTTATCTCACTTTTTAGATGAGAATCAATAGGCATAGAGAGAGAACACAGGAGGCCAACACCTTCAACATATTGTCTAGCTATCACCATTGTTAACAGCTAACCCAAGAATACAAGTTAAAAAAGAGGTTTTGTGATTTACACATGAACGAAATGAAACTATCACTGTACACTAACAGATAAAAGGCGAAACAGCCAATCAATTTTTCAATGTATAATTTCAGTTACATCACACTGTAAATTTTTGCTATAAATTCTGTGTTATGATCGAGAGCTCCACTATCACCGGATGAAGGAGCGTTGCTTCGAAAGCTAGTGTGCTTCCAATTAAACCTGTTGGACTATAACTTGGTGTTGTGTGATTTTTCACTCGTTGTACAATAGCTGCTTTCCAGTCTGGTGGATCCTTTCCAGAATCTAACCAGCTTTGAAGAACAATCAGTAAATTCTTTCACTCGCTCTACTGCCACCTCCTCAATACTTGGGGATGTAGCTCATCAGATGCAGCATAATGCCAACCTTAATTCCAATGAGATTTTGAAAGACATTCCTTTTAGTCATTCTAATTACCTACTGTTCCTCATTTTCACCAATCACTCTGTACCCTTGTATTTCTGGAAGTTTCTTTCTGTATCATCCTTAGAGAGATGGACACAATATATTGTTCTCAGCAGACAGATGGGTTCTGTCAGCCATTGAATATATCGGAGGACTGCACTCCAGTGATGATGGATATGTTACTCACTCCTGCCTGGAAAGTTCCAGAATTAATCCAGTTTAATTCATGGTGAACATCAGCACAGTCCTGTCACTGGTGTGAGGCTACACAGTATACTGAAGGAGGGGACACAGCTCAGTGACCACCTCAATTTTGGTTTCATACCTGACACCTGGTCCAACTTAGACAAATGTCCCGGGAAATCCAAGAAAAGATAATGCACTGTCCTGCACCACCCTATTGTTAGAGCTTCCCTTCTGTGGAGCCTCATCTCTATTTGTTTACCATGGACACAGACACTCTGTAAATGCAGGGTATAGAGGTGGGGTCACCAGACCCAGCAGCTGAAAATACAAACACGAGATAAGCATCCACAGAAACTTCGTTGATTTTCCAATGTCAGCAACAAGTCAATTCCCCACACGGAACGTGCACGCGCTCAGTTTGAAAACTATTTCCACTCCTGAGTTTCTCTTCCTGGCTGAGAAAGCCGTTGCATCTCTGCACACTCCCACAGTAACAGTTTCTCTCTCCAAAGAAGCAGTTGACAATGTAACATTACCTTTGTCTACATCTCAGCAACTACAAGGGCAGCACCAGTATTGCTAATGGATTTGATCATCACACTCAGAGATGAGAGGTACAGGAAACCTAACTCACTTTAAACTGGGAAAAATCTAAATGGATGCGATATTCAGGAATATGGGAAACGGGGAAATGTGCGAATAACTTTCCATTCTGTTTTCATTTCATCAGCAATCCCTTTGCTCACTTTCATTTCTTTTCCTTTCTTTTTCTGGCCATTTCTCCATCCATTCAATTTAAACCCGGCCCCCACCTCTCTCTCCAAGCCAACCCTCCATGATACCCTGATAAATAATATTATCTCACAGTTTGCTTTCAGTTGTGAAGCAGGGTAACTGGACTCCAACCGTTATCGGCATTTCTCCTGACAGAGGCTGCCATACCCGCTGAGATTCTCCAACACTTTCAGACGCTGGAGAATTTTATTTTCGATCTCTAGCACCCACCGTCCCTTGGTTTATTTCACCTTTCATGCTGTTGTTTCTCAGGATGCCAGCATCACTGGCAAGGACAGTATTTGTTGTCCATCACTGACTGTCCTTGACAACATGGCGATTTGTCAAGACAAAATGGAGCCAACAATGTTGTTGTGGGTCTGAAATCACACTGAGTTCACACTGAGTAATAATGTTACGTTTCTTTAGCAAAGACTATCATGGACATAATGAAAATAAATCTTAACGGTTTCTGGTTTCCACGATTGAAATTAGGTTTCATTCCAATTTTTGTCATTCAAATTTAAGCTCTATCATCGGCTGTGGTAGGATTTTAAACACTGCCTTGGAGTCACAGACCATGCCTCTGAATTACCATCTAGTTACATGATCACTCTGATACAGAGTCCTTATTGCCTAGTCCGTATTTTCTAGTTCCTACCAGAGGGAGATGGCGGGGAAATCAGTTGAACTCCCAACAATCAAAAGGATTTTGGGGAAAAAAGCGAAAGGGAGATTGAGAGACAATTTCATGTAACATCACTGGTTGCAGAATGCTGAAATGAAGACATTTCAATAGCATCCTGCAACATGAGCCAGTATTCCTAGGAATGATAGGTGAAGGGGATGTTGGCGCCAATAAAGATGAGGGAGAGTTTTAGATGAACATTTATTCTGCAACTTTGTAACTGGGTGTCGTGTCAGCAGAGACTTTGACTTATTGGGCTAAATCTAACTGTAGTTTGTCTCAGTGATTTTTTATTGAGTGTGACAGCGTGATTGTCTGTAGGAGACTGAACTAGATTCAGGGTGCTATCTTATCAAATTCACCTAATTAACTACCCATCAATCTCATAGTGTTCCTCACATTCAATGCCAACCCAAGATGGCTGGAGGGACTCACCATCGTACTGATGTCCCTAGAAATTCTATAATCACTGACACTTGTGCCATCTTTCAAAGGCTATTGGGCACACTGTTGGACTTCCTCAGTTTGAAGCCACCCTGCACAATTGACCCCGAGCATGGCAGATAAGGGGAACTAACACCACAAATTTTCAACAGGGGGAGAGAGGTCCGAGTCGATGGGCTAGTACAGGGGGTCCATTCTCTTCCCAGAGGAGGCCTCACCTCCAGCCCCACCGAGCATGGTCTGAGCTCACCATCCAGCTCAGTGCATTATCTGCTCGCTCATACACACACACATACTTTGAATGTGAAAAATTCCAAATAGTTGTATCAAAGAATTCCCATTTTCCAGTACAGGAACTTTCAGTCATTCAACCGCCTGAGTTCCTGCAAAAATATGCACTTATTTTATAACCAATAACAATTAGTAATTCTGGCTATTTCACTTTGTCTCAATTTATTGTATTCAACCAAACACTTCTAAACACTTGCCCCGTTATGAAATACAATTTCGAGCAGAGAATGTTTTATCCCCAGCTGTTATCTTGATTCAACAGATGTGTTGAATCTGCTCAAATGCCCTGTCAAGCACAGAGCGCTGTACATTGGGAAGTGAACAAAAACACACAAAGTGCACAAGTTCACTGGCTCTGAAACGACATAAGGCTGGCATCACTGACACGACAGAGGTCTTAATCATGGTCAGGGAGAAAAACAGAGGAAAAAACATTCACTTCAAACACAGAAGATGTTATGATGGGAAAGAAAATGATTCAGATTAATATGTTCAAGTATTTGAGTAATGTAACAAATTAGAGGCGTGACATCAGGGAGAGACCCTCAGCAGAATGAGATTATGAAACTGGATGTGTTTGCACATCAGAAACCAGGTTGGGTCACTGAGTACAGGACTGATGGGTGAATGGATTAGATTAGATTACTTACAGTGTGGAAACAGGCCCTTCGGCCCAACAAGTCCACACCGACCCGCCGAAGCGCAACCCACCCATACCCCTACATTGACCCCTTACCTAACACTACGGGCAATTTAGCATGGCCAATTCACCTGACCCGCACATCTTTGGACTGTGGGAGGAAACCGGAACACCCGGAGGAAGCAGTGATAACCATTGTGCCACCGTGCCGCCCACACGGTAGGTCTCGGTGTGAACTGGGAGAATGTCAGTAGACTTGATTTGCAGATATTGCAGCTCACACTGGGTTATCATGTGATGCTATTGATCTCAGCAGCAGTCGCAGCAGAATTGCATTCAATCACAATCCATAACCTTTCCCCCAGGACAATCCACCAGTCTGCCATTATCATCAAGCTGAGTGATGGTTCAGTGCCGAGTTTGGGTGAACATGCCAGAGTCCTCTCAAGAAGTGCGATGTGATCCATTGAGCCCTCTCCTGTCTTAGAACATAGAACATAGAAAAATACAGCGCAGTACAGGCCCTTCGGCCCTCAATGTTGCGCCGACCGTATCCTACCTAACCTACACTAGCCCAATAACTTCCAAATGCCTATCCAATGCCCGCTTAAATGACCATAAAGAGGGAGAGTTCACCACTGCTACTGGCAGGGCATTCCATGAACTCACAACCCGCTGTGTAAAAAATCTACCCCTAACATCTGTCCTATAACTTCCACCCCTTAATTTAAAGCTGTGTCCCCTGGTAACAGCTGACTCCATTAGTGGTAAAAGGTTCTCAGTGTCTACCCTATCTAAACCCCTAATCATCTTGTACACCTCTATCAAATCTCCCCTAAACCTTAGAACATAGAAAGATACAGCGCAGTACAGGCCCTTCGGCCCTCGATGTTGCGCCGACCGAATCCTACCTAACCTACACTAGCCCAATAACTTCCAATGCCTGCTTAAATGACCATAAAGAAGGAGAGTTCACCACTGCTACTGGCAGGGCATTCCATGAACTCACAACCCGCTGTGTAAAGAATCTACCCCTAACATCTGTTCTATACCTACCACCCCTTAATTTAAAGCTGTGTCCCCTAGTAACACCTGACTCCATTAGCGGTAAAAGGTTCTCAGTGTCGACCCTATCTAAACCCCTAATCATCTTATACACTTCTATCAAATCTCCCCTAAACCTTCTCTTCTCCAATGAGAACAGCCCCAAGTGCCTCAGCCTTTCCTCATAAGATTTTCCTACCATTCCAGGCAACATCCTGGTAAACCTCCTCTGCACTCGTTCCAATGCCTCCACATCCTTCCTATAGTATGGCGACGAAAACTGCACACAATACTCCAGATGAGGCCGCACCAGAGTCTTATACAGTTGCAACATGACCTCAGGACTCCGGAACTCAATTCCTCTACCAATAAAGCCCAGTACACCATATGCCTTCCTCACAGTACTATTTACCTGGGTGGCAACTTTCAGAGATCTGTGTACATGGACACCAAGATCCCTCTGCTCATCCACACTACCAAGTAGCCTACCATTAGCCCAGTAATCCACCTTCTTGTTACTCCTACCAAAGTGAATGACTTCACACTTAGCTACATTGAATTCCATTTGCCACATTTCAGCCCAGCTCTGCAACTTATCTATATCCCGCTGAAACCTTCTTTTCTCCAATGAGAACAGCCCCAAGTGCCTCAGTCTTTCCTCATACGATTTTCCTACCATGCCAGGCAACATCCTGGTAAACCTCCTCTGCACGCGTTCCAATGCCTCCACATCCTTCCTATAGTATGGCGACCAAAACTGCACACAATACTCCAGATGAGGCCGCACCAGAGTCTTATACAACTGCAACCTGACCTCAGGACTCCGGAACTCAATTCCTCTGCCAATAAAGCCCAGTACACCATATGCCTTCCTCACAGCACTATTTACCTGGGTGGCAACCTTCAGAGATCTGTGTACATGGACACCAAGATCCCTCTGCTCATCCACACTACCAAGTAGCCTACCATTAGCCCAGTAATCCATCTTCTTGTTACTCCTACCAAAGTGAATGACTTCACACTTAACTACATTGAATTCCATTTGCCACCTTTCTGCCCAGCTTTGCAACTTGTCTATATCCCGCTGTAACCTGCCACATCATTCCTAACTATCCACAACTCCACCGACTTTTGTGTCATCCGCAAACTTACTCACACAGCTTTCAAGCCCCTCCTCTAGATCATTTATAAAGATAACAAAAAGCAATGGTCCCAAAACAGATCCTTGAGGTACACCGCTAGTAACTGCACTCCAAGATGAACCTATACCATCAACTACTACCCTCTGTCTCCTTCCAGCCAGCCAATTTCTAATCCAAACCTCTAATGCACCCTCAATGCCATACCTCCGTAGTTTTTGCATTAGCCTACCATGGGGTACCTTATCGAACGCCTTACTAAAATCCATATACACAACATCTACTGCTTTACCCTCGTCCACCTCCTTAGTCACCTGCTCAAAGAACTCAATAAGGTTTGTGAGGCACGATCTGCCCTTCACAAAACCATGCTGACACTCCTTGATCACGTTATTCCTATCCAGATGTTCATAAATCTTATCCCTTACAATTCTCTCTAAGACTTTGCCCACCACAGAAGTCAGACTCACTGGCCTATAGTTATTCGGGCTATCCCTACTCCCCTTCTTGAACAAGGGGACCACATTCGCCATCCTCCAGTCTTCTGGTACTATTCCCGTTGACAATGACAACATAAAAATCCAGGCCAATGGCTCTGCTATCTCCTCCCTAGCTTCCCAGAGGATCCTAGGATAAATGCCATCAGGCCCAGGAGACTTATCTATTTTCATCCTTTCCAGTATTCCCAAAACCTCTTCCCTACATACTTCAATGCCATCCATTCTAATCACTTGTGACTCAATATTCACACCAGCAACAGTGTCCTGTTACTGAGTGAATACTGACGAAAAGTATTGATTTAGTGTCTCTCCAATCTCCTCCGCCTCCACGCACAACTTCCCACTACTTTCCTTGAATGGACCGATACCCACCCTAGTCATCCTTTTATTCCTGACATACCTATAGAAAGCCTTTGGATTTTCCCTAATCCTACCAGCTAAGGACTTTTCATGTCCCCTTCTCGCTGCTCTTAGCTCTCTCTTTAGATCCTTCCTGGCTACCTTATAACTCTCAATCACCCCAACTGAACCTTCACGCCTCATCCTTACACATGCCGCCTTCTTCCCTTTCACAATGGATTCCAATTCCTTATTAAACCACGGCTCCCTCACAAGACCCTTAACTCCATGCCTGACTGGTACATACTTATCAAGGACACTCAGTAGCTGTTCCTTGAACAATCGCCACATATCATTAGTATTCTTCTCTTGAAGCCTGTTTTTCCAATCTACACTTCCTAAGTCATGCCTCACCGCATCATAATTTCCCTGCCCCCAGCTATAACTCTTGCCCTGCAGTGCACACTTATCCCTCTCCATCACTAAACTAAAAGTCACCGAGTTGTGGTCACTGTCCCCGAAGTGCTCACCTACCTCCAAGTCTAACACCTGGCCTGGTTCATTACCTAGAACCAAATCCAGTATAGCCTCACCTCTTGTTGGCCTGTCTACATATTGTGTCAGGAAACCCTCCTACACACATTGGACAAACACCAACCCATCTAACGACCTCGAGCTATAGCTTTCCCAGTCAATATCTGGGAAGTTAAAGTCCCCCATAACAACCACTTGTTCCTTCTTCCAAAGTACATCGCCTCATATTTATCAGGGTTACATTCCATCGGTCATTGATCCACCCATTTGATCATTCCATCTGTACCTTCCTTTTAATGTAAGGCCTTCTCGTCACTGCCAACCAAACAGCCAAATTTTGTTTCAAACGCAAACTGATTTATCACACTCACCCCAATCCCCTCGATATTCACAGCTGCATCATTTATGAATACTACAAATAATAAGATTAAAAATCACACAACACCAGGTTATAATCCAACAGTTTTATTCGGACGCATAAGCTTTCGCATCGCTGCTTCTTCATTGCGTGATTATGCTCTTCTAAAGGTCGTGCCTCCAAATAAACTGTTGGACGATCATTTAGTGTTCTGTAATTTTTAAACTTTGCCCAAGCCAGTCCAGCACTGACATCTCCGAATCACAAATAATATGAGACACAGCACTGATCCCTGTGGTACACAATTGGATACTGGTCTCCAGTCAAACAAATAGACTTCTACCAGCAGACCTTCTTTCTCCTACCACTAAGATTTGGATGTAACTTGGCAAGTCATTAATGAGTCCTACCTATTCCTTGGTTATTCTGTTCCACTTGATCTACCTGTACAATATCTGGGGATGTTCCTTAAGCTTTCCTGCCAGCAGAGTTCCATGTCGCTGTGTTCGTCAGTCCCCTTCAAATGAAGAATTGCCTTCTCATTGCAGTCTGAAATGGTCTATCCTTTACCTGCCATTATTTGCCTTATATGTAGAGTAGACAGCCAGAGAAAACTCCTGTTTATTTCCACTTTGTCATATGTTGAGTGACTTTTCAAAATTTCACTGTGCCCCACCTCTCATTCTTTGAAACTCTGAAGAACACAGGCCGAGTTTCCACATCAGGCAATCTCACCATCTGAGGGATTAATCTGGAGAATGTCCATTGCACACCCTCCGTGGTCAGTATATTCTTTCTCAGATTGGGTCACCAACACTAGACTCAATCCTCGATGTACAGTTTCATTAGCAAGCTGTGATGCTGCTTCAGCATGACCTTCCAACAATGTTCTGATTCTCTTAAATGAAGGCGAACCTGACTTTAACTTTTCACTTCTATATATTTCTCCAATTACCATTCACATTACTTTATTTATGAATTCACTGCATGAGTTCTGATTAAAAAAACTTCTGAAAATCGAAATATGCCATTTTTATGTTGTAATAAACAAGTTCAAGACATTCTGAAGTTTGTCAAGTATGAAGACTCTGTCAGACACTGTCAGTGCATACTGATTCTCTCCAATGTTGCTGTTAATTTCTAAATATCCAATATCAGATCCTACATAATAGATTCCATCAGTTTACCTACAGATGTCAAGTTAATTGGTCAGCATTTCTCCACACTATCTCTTCTTCCCTTTGCAGATGCTTGAATTTCTTCCATTCATCGACAATGCTGGAAGCTTTACTAACTTCCAGCCTCTGCAGAATGTACAGGAAAATAAAAGTCATCGACAGCAAAATTAATGTGTTTATTGCTGATTAATTTCTAATATTTTGATACTAAGTACAACTGGCTCATCAGACTTAGCAATGCTCAATCCAGCTACAATACTACTATGCTAGCCTTCAACTACTACCTTGTTACTGATATGAATTGACTTTCTGTCTTTAGTTCCACAAGTTCCATGTGATCACTTAGTATTTCTCAGCAATTTTCTGGATCTTCCTCCGTGATGACAGATGCAAAGGAACTGGTTATTTTCTTGGCCATTTCCCTGTTCTCCTCAACAATCTCTCCACTGCTGATTACAAAATCCCACATTTGACCCTGCTTTTATTTTGTTTTCTTTGCAATACAGATTTTAGATTTATGTAGTCTTTGTGTTCTTCTTTCACAGAATCATTAAAAGCCCACAGTGTGGAAAAGGCCCTTGGGCCCAACAAGTCCACCCTCCCCCTCCGAAGAGTAACCACCCAGATCCATTCCCATCCGATTCCACATATTGCGACTGATGCACCTAATCTACACATCCCTGAACACTTTGGGCAAATAAACATGGCCAATTCACCTAACCTGTAAATCTTTGGACTGTGGGAGGAAACCGGAGCACTCAGAGGAAACCACGCAGACATGGGGAGAATATGCAAACTCCACACAAACAAATTTATGAGAATTCTCTGTTTGCCACAATGTCTAAAATTCTTCTGAGCTCACTTCCTATGATTAATATAATCTTTAATTTATTATGTTAGCCTTCATGAAGTCATTTGCCCTTTCTTTGGTGATTCTACCTTAAAGAAATAGACTTATTTTTCAGACATTGCAGGATTTCTGTAGATCTCCTGGTCCTGAACAGGTGTATCCAAGAAGACAGCTAGAGGCGAGAGAAGATATTGCGGGGGCCCTGGCTGATCTTTTTGCATCACCGCTGTCCATGGCGGGGGGTCCCAGAATACTAGAGGGTCGTGAACGCTTTGCCATTGTTAAAGGAGGGCTGCGAAGAAAAACCTGTGAAGTATAGACCAGTTAACTTAACAACTGTGACATGCAAATTCCTTGAGAAGGTTCTGAGAGATAACATATGCATGTATTTGAAAAGACACGGTTTCATAAGGAGCAGTAAGCACTGTTTTGTGCAAAGGATATCATGGCTCACAAATCTTTAGCGTTATTTGAGGAAGGGACCTCAAAAGGCGATAGGGTGGTAGTCTATCTAGATTTCAGGAAGGCCTTTGATAAGGTTCCACATGATAAACTGCTCTGAAAGGGTCGATGGCATGGAATTCAGGGGGATCGGGCAAATTGGACACTCAATGGGTTTGGTGGAAGAAAGCAGAAGCAAATACTGGAAGGATGCTTGTTGGACTGGAGGCCTGTGACGAGTGAAGTGTCTCAGGGCTCGGTGCTGGGCCTATTACTGTTTGTTAGCTCTATCAATGGTTTGGATGAGAATGTGCAAAGCATGATTAGTAATTAGGCTGTTGACAATAAAATAGGCAGTACTGTGAACAGTGAGAAAGGTTATCAGAAATTGCAGTAGGACCTTTATCAGCTTAAGAAGTGGGCCGAGAAATGGCAAATGGAGATTAATATAGATATATGTGGGGTGTTGCATTTTGGAATGTCAAATCCAGGTTGGCATTTCGTGGTGAATGTTAGACCCTGAAGGAGTGTAGAGGAACAGAGGGACCATGGAGCTCAGATCCGTGGTTGTCTGAAAGTAGTTGCATGTGGACAGTGCAGTGAAAAAGGCTTTCGGCGCACTGACCTTCATCAGTCAGGACATTGAGTATAGACGTTGGTGAGTTATATTGCAGTTGGACAGGATGCTGGTGAGGCATGCACTTAGAGTATTGTGTTCGGTTTTGTTCACTTTGTCAGAGGAAGGATGTGATTAAACTGGAAAGAGGACAGAAGAAATTTACAAGGATGCTGCCAGTACTCAATGGTCTGAGTTGTAGGGAGAGTTTGAACCGGCCAGAGTATTTTCCTTTGAGTGTAAGAAACTGAGGGGAAAATCGTATAGAAATGTATCAGATCATGAGATGCGTGGATAAGGTGAATGCACTCATTCTTGTTCCCAGTTTTGGGAATCAAGGGCTGGAGGACATCAGGCTAGAGGTGAAAGATCAAATTGGATCCTGAGCACCAACTTTTTTTACGCAGAGGTTGGTGCACATATGGAATTAGCAGACAGCGGTTTGGTTGAGGCACGTGCATTAACTACGTTCAAAAGGCTTTTAGATAAATACGTGGATAGGAAAGATTTAGAAGAATAAGGAGCAAGGACAGGGAAATGGAATGAGCAGGATTGACATTTTGGTCGGCACGGACCACTTTGGTCCAAAGGGCCTGTGTCCAAGCTGCAGGGCTCCATGGTTCTATGACTCTAACAACCATTGCGTGTCTACCACTTCACGCTCAAACATTCGATATTGTATGCAGGCGCCGTGTAAAATACAACATATTAACGTCTCTAGTCCTCACAGCAAGGTTACTAATGAGTCCTTCTGACCACACAACACCAAATCAAAAATAACCTCCTCTCTTGTTAGAGTCACAACATACTCTTCAACCAACCTGTTTTACGCTAATGGAATTTATTTTTCACAACATTAGCAGTCGCTTAGGTAACGCAATTTAGATGCAATTTAAGATCATTCAATAATACTGTAGCACCCACAATATTTGCATCTCTAATTTCCAGAGAATACAATGCACAGAATTTGCACGAGAGCATTGGTTTAGATACATAATACACCAATGCTTGCTTCTCCTTCCTATTTGTAACATCCACCCAAACTGATTCTGTGGAATCTGAGAGATAGGGTCAGTGGCGTTATTAGTGACAGACTTGGACAAGACATTCGGGGAGGTTCACCTCGACGCTGACATGATCTGAAGAAATGACCAGCATCACAGGACAAGTATCAATATCCTCCCAACTCTGTCAGGTTAACTGTTACCGTACTCTCTCTGCTCCCTTACACTCACTACCTGTTATACCACCTACCCCCTAACAAGGCGCACACTCTATCTCCAAATAAGGCTCACGCACTACCACTCTCACTATTGAATTCAGCATCTTTTCCACGCCACCCCCAACCCGCGCGCTCTCTTTCCCTCCACTATACACCCACCACTAATAACACTGCATGGATACAACACTGTGGACTGACTCCCTCCGGAAACCTCACCATTCCCCCTCCCCCTACACCAGCACTAAGAGCAGGGCCACACACCCCCAACAGCACTCCTCCCCGCCGTTCTCCCATTCCAGGAGAAACGGACTGTAATAGGAGAGAAAGGACCAAGCCAGGTGGTACAGTCTGAAGCAAAGGGAATTCAGCTAAATCCAACTATTCTGGTGAGAAATCGCATTACAAGCAGCTTGACTGAGCAGAATGGGCGGCATGGTGGCTCAGTTGTTAGTACTGCTGCCTCGCAGCACCAGGGTCCCAGGTTTGATTCCAGCCTCCAGCGACTGCCTGTGTGGAGTTTGCATATTCTCCCGGTGTCTGTGTTGGTTTCCTCCAGGTTTTCCAGTTTCCTCCCACGGGTCTAAAAAGTGCCGTTCGGGTGAATTAGCCATGCTAAATTGTCCATAGTGATAGATGCATTGACCAGAGGGAAAATGGGACTGGTTGTGTTAATCTTCGGATTGTCAGTGTGGACTTGTTGGGCCGAAGGGCTTGTTTCCACATCATAGGGAATGTAATCTAATAACTTCACAGGACAGAATAGAATTTTGGACAGTCTATCATCTATCCATTTGTTATGAGTTCCACTATAATGACACTCTGGAAAGCTTTCATTTTTCTATTTTGTCTTAAGATGTGAATGGGTGTTGTGTGTGTGTGTGTGTGTGTGTGTGTGTGTGTGTGTGTGTGTGTGTGTGTGTGTGTGTGTGTGTGTGTGTGTGTATGTGTGTGTGTGTGTTTGACATTTTTCTAGAGGATGAGCCAGGCTGACATTTATATCATTAGCCATATCACTAAACTTTGAAATTTGTTGTAAACAGTGGAGCAGTCTGACTGCAAAAGGAAACACTGACCCTGCAACATTGATTGAACCACGAATTCTAAAAGGGCTGTTCAAGTGGGAATTCCCTTCCCCAGACGTTTGTGGTACCTGGATGTTTATATTTATTCAAAGTTGTGTCTGTTAAATATTTGGTAGACAAGTGAATGTAGGAAAATGGTGCACGTACAGAAGAAGCACTGCTGAGACCACAATCAGAGCAGCTACGATTTTAGTGCATGGCAGAGCCAAGAAAAGTGCCTAATGGCCCACTCTTGCTCCTCAGTCCGATGTTCCTATATTCCATTCAGCCCCTCACAGCTCCTGCACACGAGTAGATGGAGGCCACTTGCTCGAAATGCCTGGTCCACATTAATCCATGATTTCCTTCTGTCCCTCACAATTGGCACATACAGTTTGGTGTTGGTCAAAAATGTTAATTCAAAACCCAGGATAGGCTCAAAAGACGCCTTTGATCTCTTCATATAGTGTCTCCTCTCTGCAACTTGTGCTTCATTTGTTGGCCATGGTGCGGACCCAGATTCGTTGTGAATACAACTCCCATACCTCACCTCGAGATGACTCATAAAATGCTTGGCTCTCTCTAACTGCAACATCCAATAGCGGAATGATCAGAAAATTACAGCTATTAACTTTCTAATTACAGAATATGAGAACATAAGGAACAGGATCAGATGGTAATTCAGATCGTCAGGCCTGCCGTGCCATTGTATAAGATTATGGATGATCCAATGTTGGTATCAACTCTGCTTTTTTCCCCGATTCTTCACATCCCTCAATTCTATGACAGGTTCAAAAACCCACCCACCTCCTCTACAAATCCTTTCAGTGACCTAGCTCCCCGAACTCTCTGTACCAGATAATTCCTGACACTCCCAAAACATACACAATAACCTATTTGTATGTTCAAAAGAGGTGAACACAGATCCTGATATCAAGGCCACAGTTGACTCAGGATGGTATCAAGGAACGTTACCTAAATTGAATTTAATAGGAATCAGCCACAATCTCTCCCCTGGTTGGGGTCAGCCATCGCAGAGAGGAAAATGTTCGTGGTTGGTGGACAATAATACTCAGTCCAGGGACATACCTACAGGAGATCCTCAGAGGAGCTTCCTCGACACAATCGTCTTCAGCTGCGTCATCACTGTCCTTCCCCATTGTAACATCAGAAATAGTGATGATCACTGAAGATCACACAATGTTCAGAACATTCCCACCTCCTCAACTCCTGAAGCAGTCTGTATCTACGTGCAGCAAGATCTGGACTGCATTCAGGCCTGTGCTGTTAAAGTGTCCGTAACATTCATGCAACAAAATGGCCGGACACTGCACATTTCCACAGTTAAAAGAGGAACTCACTCAACATCTCAAGCTGATTACACGCGAATATGAGCTAGCATTCAGCCTATCGAAACTATCGAACGGGAAGAGTCGCAGTACATTCAATACAGCTGCCTGTTACATAGGAAGAGGAAGGGTCTGGTCAGCACATCAAACTGTTAAACAGGAACAGGTGGAGCGCAAACTGTCTCTCTAAACTGTTAGCCGGGACCAGGAAGAGGCCATTCAGCCTCACAAAGGCTTATACAGGAACAGGTGGATGTCACTGATGCTCCAACATGACAAATCACATGTTTATCGTGGCCCAATTGTCTGTGGCGCATGTGCTACTTTAACGCGGTTTGCAGGCAGTGAGGAGGGAAGCTAGATGTTTTCTGTTAAGTCTCGAGGAGACATCTTCCATCTCCGGGAAGGCAGACCCCTTTCCTCGTGGGGGTCAGAAGCTGGTGGGAATAGCAAACTGCTTTATACTGAAGGTATTGTGGCTGATGTTGTGATTGTGGATAACATGACGTTCAGGGCAGGATCGCGCACCTATTGCACTGGATTAATATGCGGGGTTTTTATTCAAAGTCTGGATTTCCTGCTCTCTCATTAATATGGGGAGTGGGGGTGTTTGGGGGGAATGTTCTCAGAGATACTAAAAGTATTTGGAATTTAATAAACTTAGTAAAAACAAAGAAGCCTTGGCATTTATCACCGTTTCAGTGTCTGGTTAGAAGATCATGTGTGATCGTCCATCCCCCTGAAGGTTCAATGCAATGCCATCTTATTCTCTCACAGTGTGATAGATTAATCTTCACGCACACCTCATGGTACCATCATCCCAGGGATTAGTTTGGTGGAACTCCTTTGCACTCTTTCTGTGGTAAGGAGATCATTCCTTACAAAGGAAAGAAAATCTGTGCACAATAATCCAAATACTGCCTCAACAACACTCTCAGGGATGATCACAATAATTGCTTTCCCTCACTTCGCCGTCTCCATTTCTTTCTTATGGCGTTAAAAAAAAATAATTCGCTATATACTGCCACTGAGGCGAAATTTACAACTTCCTTACATCTATATGTTAATAAAACCACTACCACAGGTGCCTATCGAGATGGACGTCACTCTCGGGGACAGACTCAAAAGAGATGGAATACACCTAACATAAGGAATAGTAACCTACCTGATGGAAATGAGCAGCAGAAATATGGCAAACAGGAAGCAGAAGGGCGTTATCTTTACTTTCTTTATTTTTCACGAAGTATATGAAGCCCTGGTCAGACCAGCATGTTATCCCTATCTTGAACTGATTGGCTGGTTCATCTGTTCCACTGGACAGTAAAGAGTAAACTACGTTGCTGTGGGTTTGCAGTTACACAGAGACCTGACCAAGGAAGGATAACCCATTGCCTTCTCTAGAGGACATGACACAAGCAGAGGGCTTCTGTTTATTACAAATATGGATGGTTTCTTTTAAATTCCATCAACTTACTTCATGAGACATCAACAGATTATTGTTCTGTGCCTCTACATTAAGAGTCAATGACTTGAGTACCATACATTATCTTCCTCTCTGACAGATACTATGGAGAGAACAAGTTAAACATCTCAAGAGTAATTATCTTGTCAAGGACATGTGGTTAGAAGGCACTGTAAACAGGTGAATCCAGATTTCAGAGTGGCACACATAAAGAAGTTTACCCAAAAGTTGCACTGAGGCTGATGAGTAGATCGGTGCATCGTAATGGTGGTACTTGGCAGGATTTTGATTGAGGAGGATATGCTAATGTAGGTCTGTGCAGGGCTAGAAGGATTATGGCGTTTGAGCACAGTCTGATTCCTTCTCGCATACCAGTGAGCAATTTATAAATAGTAAGTTGCTTGATAGAATTTATCAAGAAAGGAGTTTTTGATTGGAAGTGAAGAAGCTGATTTCCCCATTTTTCAAAATTGACCTAACATGAGCAGAAACACAGTTCAACCAGTTCTAATAAACAAAGAGAATGACTTACTAGGAACACCAACTATCTCGAGGATGGGATAATAACCACCTTGTATAATCCAAAGGATATATTTGATTCTTGATGCTAATGATATCCAGGGCTAAGAAAGGTAGTAAAGACCCTCGGATAAACTCCTGTCCATCGTTGGAACATTCCAGTCAAATGTTCTCAGATTCTGATCCGTTGTTGGAACATTCCAGTCTATTGTTCTCAGATTCTGATCTCTCTTTCCCCTCTCTCTGGACCTGCTGATGTCTGTTAGTGGTGTCAGTGATGCCCCTGCTCATACTATGGGATAGCACTTCGAACCCATTCTTTACTTGAAGAAGAGGCTAATCCTCCAGTGACACATTTAGGATCCACAACGACTGATATTAATCACAGTCGCTGAACAAATAGCTCCAGTTAACCTCTTTCAATTCAATACAGTTATTAATAAATTTCAAAATAACGTATAAAGTTACACATTCGGAGTGGGACACGTAAGGGTGTCTGAGGGAAGGAATGTTGGAGATGGTAGATTGATTGTGTGTTATCATTCAATCTGAATTGGAAATGGGAGTAATGACAGAGGATTGTCAGAACATAAATGAGTTTCTCTGTTTATAATTGGAAACATACAGTCTGCACCTAGTGATCAGTCATTACAATATAAATAAAGTATTGAGACAACTTTCATAGTCGATAATCTGACAGGAAAATATGCCTAAGACAACATGGGGTATAATAGACAAACGGCATGGATATGTTAACAGAGAATTGTCCCTGACAAACGCAATTCAGTTTGTTGCTCCGAGATCAGAGAGGGCAGGTGAGGGTCATGCTGTTGATTTATTAATGCCAATCAGCTGCGATGAAGTGCCACTTACTGGACTTCAATTACAACGTGATTATGGCATTGGGTGGGAGACAGAAAACAGACAGAATTGGGGGATATGGCTGCTGAGACGAGAGTGAGGGAACATGATATTGCCCGTTCATCAATATTAGAACGTTTCTCTTTATAAATCATTTGAAGATCAGATTCAAGTATAAATCTACAATGAGGACTGAGGAGAGCCAATATTGCTAAAGCCCATATGACTGCAAAACATTGGAGTATAAACCTGGCCATTCAGCCCATCCAGTCTGCTCAAACATCAATCAAACGTGATAGGTAACTCAAACACATTGTCCTCATAATCCTTGATCCTCTTTACAATCGAGAATAAATATACTCAGGTTTAAATATACTCAATGACCTGGCCTCCACAGCCTTCTGTGGCAGTGAATTCCATAGATTAAAATACTCTGGCTGAAGAACGTACGTGTTATCTCTGTTCGAAAAGATCTTCGCTGCGATCTATGTCTGTGCCTCGGATCCTAGTCTTTACTATCAATGGACATATTTTCCCAATATCCACTCTGTCCAGGTCATTCAGTATTCTGTAAGTTTGAATTAGTTCCCCCTCATTCTTCTAAGCCCAACGAATATCGACCCAGGTCCTCAAGCATTCCTCATATGTTAAGCTTTTCATTCCTGGAAGCATTCCAGTGAGCATTCTCAGAACACGCTCCGGGGCCAGTACATATCTGTGGAGATATAGCGCCCAAAACTGCAGACAATAATCTAAATGTGGCCTGATCAGAGATTTGTACTCTTGTGAGTTCATCCCCCGCTTTTATATTCAATTGCTTTCAAAATAAATCCTTTCATTGTATTTGCCTTTGTAAATACTGACTAACCTTGCACCTTTACCTTCAGAGACGCCTGGACTAGGATTGCCAAGTCTCTTTGCATTTCACACTTCTGAAATTTCTCCCCATTTAGAAAATAGTCCATTCCTCTATTCTTCGTACTAAAGTGCATGACCTCATATGTTTTACCCCATCTGCCACTGCTTTGCCCATCTGCCACTGCTTCGCCCATCATATTATGATCACTGCTTCATGCGTGTTCCTTCACCTTAAGCTCTCTTAAATAGTCTGCCTCATTGCACAGCACTAAACCCAGTATTACCTGTTCCTGAGTGGGTTCGATCAGAAGCTGCGCCAAAAAGTCTGATCGAAGATTATCCACAAATTATTTTTCTTGCAAAATACTACCAACCTGATTTTCCCAGTCCCCCCATGTATTGAAATCTCCCATGACTACTGTACTTTGCCTTTTCTACCCATCTTTTCTATCTCCTGGTGTGAATTGTGCCGCAGCTCCTGACTACTTTTTGCAATCCTGAACATAACGCCAACTACGTTTCTTTTATCAACCTTTGGGGATACTCAATTCCACCTACACTGATTTTGTGCCATATGACCCTACTTTAAGTGATACAGTCAGAGAGATGTACAGCATGGAAACAGGTTCTTCAGTCCAACTCGTACGTGCCGACCTAATATCCCAACCTAATCTAGTTCCAATTGCCAGCATTGGCCTATATCCTTCGTACACCTCCGATTTACATACCCATCCAGATGTCTTTTAAATATTAGAATGGGACCAGTGTCCACCACTTCCTCCCACATTGTTTCCATGCACACACCACCCTGTGCATGAAAAACCTTGCTCCTTTGGTCACTTTTAAATATTTTCCTTCTCAACCTAAACCTATGCCCTCTAGTTCTCCCCCACCCCAGGGAAAATACTTTGTCGATTTATCCCTTGCATGCCCTTAGTGTTTTCTAAACCACAATAAATTCATCCCTCAGCCTCTGACGCTCCAGGGCAAACAGCCCAATTACATTCAACTTCTCCATGTAGCTCAACAGTCCAATCCTGATAATATCCTTGTAAATCTTTTCTGAATCCTTTCAGGTTTCACAACATCCTTCCGATAGTAAGGAGATCAGAATTCTTATGATTGATTGATTTGCATTCTTACTAATACAGCAACCGCTCCCTTCATTCCAACTGTCCTTTTGATAGGATGTATGCCCTTGAATATTCAGCTGTCAATCCTAATCCCCTTACATCACGTATCTGCCAATTTAAATCTGCGCCACAAGCTCATTTAACTGATTTTGTATCCAGCATGCATTCAGATATAACACTCTCAGTCCTGTATTAACCATTCTTCCTCTTCGTGTCATTTGTCTGTCCAGTGTGCTTGAAGTTTGATTGTTTACACTTTCAATACACTCTGTCCTATTTGTGTCTGTGCTGGAGATTTTATTAACCCCTCGTGCGTTCTGCACTCTTACCTCCTCTTTTACTTCGAGTTTTCTAAATTACACATAACTGAAACCCCACCCCAAACCTAAAAAAATGTTCAAAGATCTGTCCGCAGTACTAGTTATGTGTTTTTTAGAGTATGGTCCCAGCATTGTTCAGAGGAAGACCAGCCCATCAGAACAGGTCCCTTTTTCTCCAGTAATACAATATGCTTATGCAACACAAAATACGGGGACAAAATGACTGTTTGTGCATTCCAAAATATGGACAGTACAAACAGATAAGATTGTTAAAATACACTCATGACCGTGAGCTATCTAACTTGCAATGTGAATGGCAAAACCATGGAAGTGTTGTGCAAACTTTATCAAACATTATTCGGCCCACAGCTGAGATGCTGATTTCCTCTTTGTCAGTGATCTCGCTCACGGAGATTCTCTGGTCCAGTCCCACACACAGTATCTCGGGGGCTGATCATTTCCTGCTGCTGTTCGCCCAGTCTATTTAAGTTAATCCTTCTTCTCCATGGAACAAATCAATTGGTCTATTGGATTCTGTTTAACTGTCAGCAACCCACCTCTATGATGTTATTGGAGATAAATGATCTGGGGTAACAGCCAGTATCAGCTGGCTTACAGGGTATTGCACCAGACAAAAGGATTGCATTCCAGGAGAATTTCTAAATAAAATTTCCATCTTCTGTCTACTTTCGTCATGCTGTCTCATGATCTATCCAGCTTCACTCTCGTCTAACACACATTCCTCTTACTCAGTCTGTCACTCTGCTTTCACTCCGCTCTGTTGATCTCCCTTCACATTCTTTCTTTTTGTTTCATTCTCCCTCTCTCTCCCCCTCTCTCTCAGTCTGTCTCAAATAACTCTGCTTTCAGATAGTGCAGTTGGAGAGCTTGTGGATGTACAATCCGCTGAATTGCCTCCGTCTGTGCTGCATTAATTCTGAGTTTCTCTGATCCACAATAAAGACTTTCAGTGCCTGGAGAAACAAGCTGGTCCTGCGAAGGACCCAGTAAACAATCATCCATTATCTCTTCCTGTTTTCTGACATGGAGTGTCCTGGAAATATTTGTTCAAACAAAATAGATTAAAATTCGAGCAGTTGGGAGGACATTCGCCAGACGATATTGCAATCAGTATTTAATAAACAGTTCCACCACTCAAAATGTGGATTTGCCTGATAGCAGCTCCTCCCAATTAATAGCCCCTCTCTTCTGCCTGAGCTGGCGTAATTGGCCTTCTGCAAATTTATTAACTTCCATAAGGTCCTGACTTAGTCCATGTTCGTACCTATCTCTAACCTGAGAGCGTTGTGATCACTATTTCCAAAATGATATTCTACTGAATGATCAGTTACCTGGACACACTCATGATCTAATGCGAGGTCCAGTAAGGCCCCTCCTGTAGTTGGACTATCCACATACCGCTGCAAATATCTTTCTTGGATGCACTTAACAAATTCTACACCATCTAAGCCTCGAGCTCTAAGGGAATCCCAGTCAATATTGGGGATGTTAACGTCACTCATTATGGCAACTCTTTTATGAATGCACTTTTCCGTAATCGGCCTCCATGTTTGTTCCTCAATTTCTCGGTGGCTGTTGGAGGGACTACAGTATAAGCCTAACACAGTGCTTGCATCCATCCTATCTTTGAGCTCTATTCATGTTGCCTCAGTAGATGACCCCTCCAGTACGTTCTCTCTCAGTGCAGATGTAACATTTTTCCTGATCAGTTAATGCAACTCCTCCCATTCTTTTACCTTCCCCTCTATCTCATATTAAACATTAAAACCCTGGCAAGTTGAGCAGCCAGTCCTATCCCTTTCTCAACCAAGTCCCTATAATATTGCCAACATCGTAGTCCCATGTACGGATTCAGGCTCTAAATCCATCTGTTTTTCCATAATAATCTATGCATTGAAATAAAAACACTCAGCCAAACACATCAGATACTGACGTGATACTTGGTTTGAAATTCCCTGATGTAAATTCTCTGCTGCTATTTTCCGATGACAGGAAATTACAAAAGACTATCAGTAAAGCAGAAAATATTGTAAATAGACAATTCCGGTTTCCTCCTTTGTCACTTCAATCTGTATATTGCATTACACGTGGTCCAATTTCGACAGCATACTGAATAATTATTTAACTTTAAACAACTGTTTCCAGCCACTCACTGCATATTCAACAACTATTTCTCGACCCACTGGATTGATTGCTCTCTTGTCCCTCTCTCACGAAATCTCTGTAATATGTACATTGTCATTATATGTACTCACCCAAGCTCCATGTTCTGACCTGCCAGATTCCTCACATGAAACTAATCACACTTCAGGTTGCCAGTCGCATTGTGTTCTGTGCCCTCTGATTCTGTGTTACTGGTCTTGGCTGCACTGGTTTTAGTCTCCAATTCCTCCTCAGTCACTGTATTGTGGACCGACTGCTCTGGTTCTCACTCCCTGTCCCCACCCCTGAC
The DNA here is from genome assembly GCF_020745735.1 of Hemiscyllium ocellatum. Lineage (NCBI taxonomy): Eukaryota > Metazoa > Chordata > Chondrichthyes > Orectolobiformes > Hemiscylliidae > Hemiscyllium > Hemiscyllium ocellatum. The sequence continues at coordinate 80,282,726 of NC_083414.1, read as the reverse complement.
CATCCCGACCACACTAATTTAAACCCTCTGAGTTACAACAGCAAACCTGCCTGCCAAGAGATTGCAGCCAGTTCAGACCCATCTCATCTTTCTTGTGTAGATCCTAGGTAAAATAATGACTGCAGGTGCTGGAAATTAAATTCTAGATTAGAGTGGAAGAAACGAACCAACTCCCACAGCTACCTGGATTACACCTCTTCCCACCCTTCCTCCTGCAAAAATGCAATCACATATTCCCAGTTCCTCCGCCTCCACTGTATCTGCTCCCAGGAGGACTAGTTCCACTACAGAACACACCAGATGGCTTCCTTCTTTAGAGACTGCAATTTCCCTTCCCACGAGGTTAAAGATGCCATCCAACGTATCTTGTCCACATCCCATACCTCTGCCCTCAGACCCCACCCCTCCAACTGTAACAAGGACAGAACCACCCTGGTGCTCACCTTCCACCCTACCAACCTTCACATAAACCAAATCATCTGACGACATTTCTGCCATCTACAAACGGACCTCACCACCAGGAATATATTTCCCTTCTCACCCCTTTCCGCCTTCAGCAAAGACCATTCCCTCCATGACTACCTGGTCAGGTCCACGCTCCCCAACAACCCACCCTCCGTCCTGGTACCTTCCCCTGCCACCGCAGGAATGGCGAAATCTTCGCCAAACACCTCCTGCCTCACCTCAATCTAAGGTCCTAAAGGAGCCTCCCACATCCATCACAGTTTTCCCTGCACATCCACCAATATCATTTATTGTATCCGTGGCTCCCGATGTGCTCTCCTCTACACTGGGGAGACCGGCCGCCTCCTCGCAAAGCACTTTAGGGAACATCTTTGGATCACCCGCACCAATCAACCACACCACACGGTGGCCCAACATTTCAAATCCCCCTCCCACTTAGCCGAGGACATCGAGGTCCAAAGCCTCCTTTCCCCCCGCTCCCTCACCACCTGACACCTGAAAGAAGAATGCCTCATCTTCCACTTCGGAACACTTCAATCCCAGGGCATCAATGTGGACTTCACCAGTTTCTTCATTTCCCCTTCCACCACTTCATCCTAGTTCCAAACTTCCAGGTCAGCACTGTCCCCATGACTTGTCCTACCGACCTATCTTTCTTTCCACCTATCATCCCCACCCCATTCACATTGTACTCTTTACTACCTTTTCCCACCCTCCTCTCTGACTTATCACCTCCATCCCAACCTCCATTCACTAATTTTGTACTCTTTGCCACCTTCATCCACCCTCCTCCCCGTCCTATCACCTCCATCCCCACCTCCATTCAACTATTGTACTCTATGTTTTTTTCTCCCCAACCCCACCCTCCTCTCATTTATCTCTACACCCTGCAGGCACTCTGCCTCTTTTCCTGATGAAGGGCTTTTGCCTGAAACGACGATTTTCCTGCTCCTCGAATTCTGCCTGAACTTCTGTGTTTTTCCAGCACCACTCTATTCTAGAATCTTGTGTAGATCCTACTGACCCGGGAAATCCTATGATCCTTATATCGGAGATTGCTGCCAGTTCAGGTCCAGCCTCTCCTTCTTTTCTAGGTCCTACCGACCCGGGAATCCCAGTGATCCACATATCAGATGTCCCCTGCCAGCATTTTGGCCAGTTTGTTTTTTTCTCTCTGTACTACCTTCCTACTCCTAACATCACTGGCAAGTGACATATTCTCGTCTCTTCAAAATTCAAATATCTTTCATGAAAACTCCGGCAAGATCTTTCCTTTAATTCTTTAATTTTGTAAATATATTTATTATAACTTTTTAACTTTACAAACATATAAACTTATTGAAAAATACAATCAATAACAAATATCAGTATAATAAAAAGAAAAAAAAAACGCAAATTACAATACAACAATTGTTTCCTAACTATTAACCTACCCTTTATTACAAAACAAACCTTAACACTGTGCAAAGCAACACCAACAAAAAGGAAAACAAAAAGAAACCCACAAAATGCAGCACAGCTGTGCTCTGCGCAAAGCTCCCAAACAGGGGAACAGGAGCATTGTCAAATCTTACCATTCTGGTTTAACAAACACCATAGTTAAGACAACTGACAAATTTGTTTCCAAATAACTCAAGTAGTGCTGCCCTGCCTTATCAAAATGGTCTGTTGTGTGGTGCACAATGTTTGTAAGAGAAGTCCAAGCGAATGTCCTCCATAATTTATTACTGCCATCCCAGCAAGCCCGGTTGGTTCTCAGACACCCAATTCATCAGAATTTGATTCCGTGCACAGTATGCAAGAATATTAAATAATTTCTTCCCATACCAGTCTAAAGATGGTACATTCGTTCGACCTAAGAGGAGAGATACCGGGTCGAATTTGACTTCAGTCCTCAATAACCTCTCTATCTCTCCCGCCACAGAGCTCAAGTAAACACAGAGACTATGGCATGTCCATAAGCAACGGGTAAGAGTACTTACACTTATTTTACATTTGGGGCAAACTGAAGATGCCCCTTTTTTAAATCTTCGCCTGATGGTCTGGTGCCAGATGAGCCCTGTGCAGAACTTTTAACTGTGAGATCTTTCAAGTATTCTCCCATAAGTTCTCCCATGTTTCAGAACAGATCTGCACTCCGAGCTCTTCCTGCCTGACCTCACATAACCGGTTAATATCCTGCCAGGCCCTGCCACCCAGCAGGCGATAGAGGGCACTACACAAAAGGTTGCTTGTAGAAAGTAGCAACAAACTCTCTGGATTGGGCTTATAGGGCTTAGTGAGAAGCGTAGTCTTCTTCTGGATGAAACCCCTAACCTGAAAAAAATGGAAAAGGTCTCTGCTGGGCAACCCGTATTTGCAGCTCAGTTGCTCAACGGACATCATAACCTCTCTCTCAATCAAGTCTCCCAAACTAGAATCTCCTATCGCTGCCCATGGTTTGAACTCTGAGTCCATCATCTCTGGTTGGAACCCTGGCATGCCAAGTATAGGTGTAAATGGCGAAATCTTAGATAAACAAACCTCACTCTGACGCATTGCCCTCCAAGCCCTGACTGTGCTCATGGCAATGGGGTTCCAGCAGTGGTCCATAACTGTCCTCATCTTATCCATGATGAACAGGTTAATAAGAGGGCACTTGGCTTGGGAAGCCTCAATATCCAGCCATATTGAGGTTGGATCGTTACCTATCCATTCGCAGACGCAGGACAGCAGGGAACGTCATTGATACCTTCTGACGTTTGGGAAATCAACTCCTCGCCCTCCATGTAGCAACTGCAAGTTAGTAAGTTTGATGAGAGGCATCCCATGATACCAGACAAAGGAAGCAAACCACCCCAGAAGCTTCCACAGCGTTGACCAGGGGAAAAAAAATATAGCGAGCATACACATGGGATAAAGCAAACGAGAAGAACATTCATCTTAATGAGAGATAATTCGGCTCAGCCATGAAATTGGAAGAGCCTCCCATCTCTGGAGATCTCGCCTCATATTGTCGAGCAAGTGAACCAAGTTAGTCTGGAATAACAGATCAAACTTGGGGGTAATAAAAATGCCTCAGTATCAGAACCCTGCCCATGAGCACTTAAAAGGGATATTAGGGCCACCTTCAACTTCTGGCAAATCATTAAGGTTCCCCAAAAGCATAGCCTCCGATTTTGCAACGTTAATCTTTTATCCTGAAATAGCGCCAAATGAATTGATACATTATATCTAATGAGGTACAGAGGTCATCGGGTTCGATAAAAACAGAAGGACATCTTCCACATACAGTGTAATCTTGTGTGCCCTTGATCCCACTTCCGGAGTGGTTCTGATGAATGGCCTCTGCCAGCGGCTCTATCACCAATGGAAACAACAACACCGAGCGGGGGCAGCCTTGCCAACTACCCCGACCAATATAACCTTCCCAGACTTCACCCCATTGTTGATGACCGGGGGCAGAGGGTGGCGATATGTAACCTTCATCCACCTAGCAAAGACTTCACTCAACTCAAACTGTTCTAAGACATAAAAAAAGATGTGGCCATTCCACCTAGTGGAATGCTTTCTCTCCACCTCAGGAAATCACCAACTCCTGAATCGTTTGTTGCTGACAAACCTGAGATATGGCACTCAACATTACACACAATACTCCAAATGTGGTCTGACCAGAGAAGTATACAACCTGTTTTATATTCAATTCATCTCGTAATAAATGCCATCAATAATAAATGCAATTGCACCCCTAACAACTGCCTCAACCTGCAAGCTTACCTTGAGAGAACCCTGCACCAGAACTCTCACGTCCTTCTTGATTTCTGAATTTTCTCCCCATTCTTAAAATAGACCATGCCTCTATTCTTCGTGCCAAAGTTCATGACTTCACACTTTCCCACATTGGAAGGCATCTGCCAATCTCTTTACATGTCGAAATCCTTCTTCAGCCTCTCCGCCTCCCCAATACGACCTGTCCATTTTTCTCCCTTTTAATCGCCTGCAAATGTAGTCAGAGTGCCCTCAATTCCCTCATCTAGATTGTGAATGTAACGAGTAAAAAGCTACGATTCCAACACGAGCCTTAAGGAACACAACTTGTCACCGGCTACCATCCTGATGGGATCAATTCATCCCCACTCTCTGCTTTCTGCCAGACAGTCAGGCAGAATGAAAGGAGCAGGAGAATGGACGATTCGCGCAAAGCCCTTCTTCAGGAATGAGGAATTTGTGTCGATTCTGCTGCGCCTTTGATGCTGCATGACCTGTTGCGCTTTCCCAGCAACACATTTTTCAGCTCTGATCTCCAGCATCTGCAGTCCTCACTTTCTCCTTTCTGCCAGACAGCAAAGCTTCTACCAATGCCACTACCTTGCTTTAACACCAGGGGTTCTTATCGTACTCAGTCGTCTCCTGTGTGACACATTGTCAAAGGCCAACTTGAAGTCCAGGTGGACAATATCCAATGGTAGTGCTTGGTCAAGTCTGCTCAATTTAACTTCAAAGAATTCCAACAGATTTTTCAATCATGAATTTCCCTAGATGAAACCATAGTGACTTTGACCTATTTTTCCAAACAGTTCAAGAATTCAGAAATCTCGTCCTTCATAATGGATTCCAGGATCCCTCCCACGACCGATGTTAAGCTATTCATTGTGGACCTTTTGTCTTTTTCCTTATTCCCTCGTTAAAGAGGGATGTCACGTTAGTGGTTTTCCAGTGTTCTGAGATTGTTCCTTCCTCTAGTGAGTCCTGAAAGATCACCACAACTTCTTTTTCAGCACAAGATTAGCTCGACCTATCGAGGAAAAGCACGAAACGAGTTAACTTTTATCAGATCAATGGTAATCCCATTGAATGGATACACAAGCACAGGGTGAATGAAAGCTTCATGAGAACAAGTGTGTTTTCTTTGCTCCACAATGTGGGATCTATTGGAGTGAAGTGATGAATTTGATTATATTTACTAGTTGTTCACCCTGAGAACGGTTACAACTGTTTCTCCTGGCCCTGATATCATCACAGAACTGCAACAAGTGCACTTGAATCAGTGGCTTATTGATTTGCTTATTTGTAAATCTGGGGGTTGTTCAATTGACTATTCACTGTCTCAAAAACACTGCCGATCTTTATTACACTTACAAACTCATTGCCCCGAATCCGAAATGTGCTTTGAATTCCTGATCTGCAGGAGGAAGAATCTTTGAAATGCTGGGATGTCAGAACTATTGATATGAATGCATGCCCACCTTCAATCTATTTTCCACTTATAAGTATTGTCGATAATATCACAATTCTTTGTTTAACAGATTCGTTTTTAAACAAGGGGTCGGTGTGGTGATATAAAGTACTAAAATGATCAACACAATTTCACCGAATGGTTCAAAGGAATTGAGGTTTTCATTAGAATGATCTTGCAAAGCAAATTGTTTATCTTTTTAAACATGGTTTTTCTAAATACCTCTCAAAAATGAGCAGTTTCTGAGTACCGTGCAGGCAGAACACTTGAAAGAATTTCATTCTGTTTAGAATTATTTGTGGCACTTTTAAATATAGCGGTTAAAGTCTCCAATCGATGAATGCAACTGAGAACATCAGAGTCAACCTCATAGTACTGTCAGAGGAGCGGAAGATGGAATCGTCTCGCACGCTGCTCTTAAGTAAATTGTCAATTTCAAACAAACCAATACGTGCAACCAGTGGGAGTGTAAATGAAACAATTAAACAGAGCACCGTTTCTACTCTGGGAATCTTTAGGAACTCTGTGAGAGGGGAATGAAGATGGACTGATCGACTGAGCAGAAACTGTAAAGGTACCTTCCCCTTCTTGCAGGAGCAGAGACATGAACTCTGATGTTCTCGAGCCATTAACTGATCTGAGACATTGAAAGCATTCCCATCAGAGCTGCTCCACTCTCGCTGTTATCAGTCAGGAACAACAAAACCTGATTCTCTGTCTAGGCACCCAACTCTGGCCGCGATGAGGAAAACACCCACTCTTAACCAATACATCACCAGTGCTGCCTCCCAAGCTGTTGGATTGCTTCTTAATGGCAATGCATATGGCGTTTTATTGATCAGGTCATAGGTTTGAGCAAGTCATCGACAGTTTGCAGAACGGAAAGAAGCCCATCGTCCAAGTTTTCAGCTCTTGGTATGCCCTCTTGTGTTCCTAAATGTTTCAAGCATTCGTTGCAATGTTATTATCCAGTCACGTGTTACAATGAATGCGACTGCAGTTTAGAACATAGAACATAGAACATAGAAAAATACAGCGCGGTACAGGTCCTTCGGCCCTCGATATTGCACCGAGTGAAGCCTTCCTAACCTACACTAGCCCAATAATCTCCATATGCTTATGCAATGCCCGCTTGAATAACCATAAAGAGGGAGAGTCCACCACTGATACTGGCAGGGCATTCCATGAAATCACAACCCTCTGAGTAAAGAATCTACTCCTAACATCTGTCCTGTACAAACCTCCACTTAATTTAAAGCTGTGTCCCCTAGTAACAGCTGACTCCATTAGCGGAAAAAGGTTCTCACTGTCAACCCTATCTAAACCCCTAATCATCTTGTACATCTCTATCAAATCTCCCCTAAACCTTCTTTTCTCCAATGAGAACAGCCCCAAGTGCCTCAGCCTTTCCTCATACGATCTTCCTACCATGCCAGGCAACATCCTGGTAAACCTCCTCTGCATCCGTTCCAGTGCCTCCACATCCTTCCTATAGTATGGCGACCAAAACTGCACACAATACTCCAGATAAGGCCGCACCACAGTCTTATACAACTGCAACATGACCTTAGGACTCCGGAACTCCATTCCTCTAACAATAAAGCCCAGTACGCCATATGCCTTCTTCACAGCACTATTTACCTGGGTGGCAACTTTGAGAGATCTATGTACATGGACACCAAGATCCCTCTGCTCATCCACACTACCAAGTAGCCTACCATTAGCCCAGTAATCCATCTTCATGTTACTCCACAAAAGTGAATGACTTCACACTTAGCTACATTGAACTCCATTTGACACCTTTCTGCCCAGCTCTGCAACTTATCTGTATCCCGTTGTAAGCTGCCACATCCTTCTTCACTGTCCACAATTCCACCGACTTTCGTGTCATCCGCAAACTTCTCACCCAGCCTTCAAGCCCCTCCTCCAGGTCATTTATGAAAAATGACAAACAGCAATGGTCCCAAAACAGATCCTTGTGGAACACCGCTAGTAACTGCACTCCAAGATGAAACTTTACCATCAACTACTACCCTCTGTCTCCTTCCAGCCAGCCAATTCCTAATCCAAACCTCAAATGCACCCTCAATGTCATACCTCCGTAATTTTTGCAGTAGCCTACCATGGGGTACCTTATCGAACACCTTGCTAAAATCCATATACACCACATCTACTGCTTTACCCTCGTCCACCTCCTTGGTCACCTTCTCAAAGAACTCAATAACGTTTGTGAGGCACGACCTGCCCTTCACAAAAACATGCTGACTATCCTTGATCACATTATCCCTATCCAGATGTTCATAAATCCTATTCCTTACAATTCTCTCTAAGAATTTGCCCACAACAGAATTGAGACTCACTGGACTCCAGTTACTAGAGCTGTCCCTACTCCCCTTCTTGTACAAGGGGACCACATTCGCTATCCTCCAGTCTTCTGGCACTATTTCTGCAGACAACAAGGACATAAAAGTCATGGCCAATGGCTCCACTATCTCCTCCCTAGCTTCCCAGAGGATCCTAGGATAAATGCCATCAGGCCCAGGGGAGTTATCTATTTTCACCCTTTCCAGTATTCCACGGACCTCTTCCCTACATACCTCAAAGCCATGCATTCTAATCACTTGTGACTCAATATTCACATCAGCAACGATGTCCTGTTCCTGAGTGAATACTGACGAAAAGTATTGATTTAGTGTCTCTCCAATCTCCTCCGCCTCCACGCCCAGCTTCCCACTACGATCCTTGACTGGACCGATACCTACCCTAGTCATCCTTTTATTCCTGACATACCTATAGAAAGCCTTAGGGTTTTCCCTAATCCTACCAACCAAGGACATTTCATGTCCCCTTCTCGCTGCTTTTAGCTCTCTCTTTAGATCCTTCCTGGCTACCTTGTAATCTCAATCGTCCCAACTGAACCTTCACGCCTCATCTTTACATAGGCCGCCTCTTCCCTTTCACAAGGGATTCCAATTCCTTATTAAACCACGGCTCCCTCACAAGACACTTTACTCCCTGCCTGACTGGTGCATACTTATCAAGGACACCCAATAGTTGCTCCTTGAAAAAGCTCCACATATCATTTTTGTCCTTCCCTTGAAGCCTATTTTTCGAATCCTCGCATCCTACGTCATGACTCACCGCATCATAATTTCCCTGCCCCCAGCTATAACTCCTGCCCTGCAGTGCACTCTTATCCCTCTCCATCACTAGAGTAAAAGTCACCGAGTTGTGGTCACTGTCCCCGAAGTGCTCACCTAACTCCAAGTCTAACACCTGGCCTGGTTCATTACCAAGAACCAAATCCAGTATGGCCTCACCTCTTGTTGGCCTGTCTACATATTGTGTCAAGAAACCCTTCTGCACACATTTGACAAACACCGACCCATCTAACGAACTAGAGCTATAGCTTTCCCAGTCAATATCTGGGAAGTTAAAGTCCCCCATAACAACCACCCTGCTACTTTCATTCTTCTCTTGAATCATCCTCGCAATACTTTCCTCTACGTCTCTCGGACTATTAGGAGGCCTGTTGAAAACTCCTAATAGGGTGACCTCACCTATCCTATTTCTAACCTCAGCCCAAACTACCTCAGATGGCAAGTCTTCCTCCATCGTCCTTTCCAACGCTGTAATACTATCCTTGACAAGCAATGCCACACCTCCCTCTCTTTTACCTCCACCTCTGACCGTACTAAAACATTTAAACCCTGGAACCTGCAATCGCCATTCCTGTCCCTGTTCTACCCACGTCTCTGTAATGGCCACAACATCGAAGTCCCAGGTACCAATCCACGCTGCAAGTTCACCTATCTTGTTTCTTATACTTCTGGCATTGAAGTATACGCACTTCAAGCCACCTGCCTGTTTACCGGTACCCTCCTTTGAGATCGATGCCTTGTTCCTCACCTCCCTACACTCCCTAAGATTGATAACCTGTGTTTACACTTCCTCGGTGATCTGAACTCCATTTAATTTACAGAAGCAAATGCACAGTCACGTTCTGGCGAAGTGACTGTGTCCTCAGGAGATATCAGCCAGAAAGTAGGATTGCACTCAATTGGCTTATTTTGTCTCATTTCAGATTTCAACACCAGAGTCTGGTTTCAGCAAAGAAATGAAGCATTCAGCCATTCATTTGTCTGTGTTCCTCACCGATCTAAGCATTGAGCTACGGAGGCAGTGTGCCGTGAGAGAAGGATTCTCATTCTTTTGAAACTGCAACATAATAGATGATTGAATAGCCCCTGTATTATAAAACAGTCGTAACAAAATCAAGACAGAACTGAAGGCATCACGTGCAGAGGGATGGGAGACTGTCATGCTGAATCAGTCAGTTTCCAGGGTGAAAGAAACAGGGACCGTCCCTGGAAGTCTCGTAAGTTGGATTATGTGCTCTGACAGCCATGGCCTGCAAATCGTTAGCATTTATTGTTACCAATATGTAATGCTGCCTTCTCCTTAAAAGTAGAATTATGACCTGGACATGCAAATATAAATCGTAAAATTGATCAAAATTGATGTTTTTTTTAGTAAATATTTTGGCAGCAAGAATAACATGTAAACACTTAGATTATCATTAAAATCCAATATTAAAGCCAGTTAGTGCTTTCACAAAATTACAAAAGCAGAGGAAGAGCTGGGAGTTGCATGACGGAAGGAGGCGACTGCTCCTGCTTTCGACCCACAAGTTTTCATACCTTTCGTCCCAAGAACATGTGCAGAAGCAAAAAATTGGCAAACTGATACTTTTTTTTAAAAAAAAAACAGAAAACGCTGGAAGTATTCAGCTTGTCTCGCAGCTTCTGAAAGAGTGGTAGAGCACAACACCATCACAATCTGAGTGTATTTACTTGGTATTCACGATAACTAATGTCCAAGTAACAACTCATTCAGATATATTTCCTCATCTTGAAAAGGTATGCACGCTGTCAGTTTGCCATGAGAAACGGTTTGTCAATTAATTCAATACTGACAGGATTCCCGTTTAAAGCTGTGTGAAAGACGTTACAAACGGCCATGCCAGACAAAATGAGGTGCCACGTGAAAAAAATTCATGTTTCATTCAGGAAAGCGAAAATAGAATTGTTCATAGAAAATTGTGGTGAACTGTCTGCTGATTTTTTTTGATGAGGTAAGAAGAAGTCTTCATGATACTAATCCAAAACGATCAGATAAATATAGGTTGGCAAATCAAAAGACAAAAGTTCCATGAGACCATTGTGCCTGAAATCTGTGGATGAAGGAATATAAGGGATAATAGCAATATTGATCATAAATTGGCTGCGTGGAATGTTACTGATGAAGGGCGCCTGCCTGAAACTTCGATTTCCATGCTCCTCGAATGCTGCGTGACCTGCTGTACCTTTTGACCACCACTCTCTTCTTCCCAGAAACAGACCCCAGTCAGCCGCCGCTATTCCTGACTCAGTTTTATCTTGTTTTTAATTTATCAGGTCACTGTTGGGTTATCTATCTTTAGTGTGAATAGAGCTGAAAATAAACGATATTGTTTGAAATCATTGCTGTGGTTCATGAGGAGTTGCTCTTGTTGGGAGACGTTTGGCTGTGTATTAGTGACTGGGATTAATGGGAAAGTGTGCGAACTTTAAACATTACTTTGCACCTCCTCGAATTGCTGACTTTCGTATACTAAAATTGCTCCCTGATTGCTGTTTGGTAAGTACTTCCAGGATTATTTTTTACGTCTAGATAATGTGTCACTGATACCTGTGTCAGTTAAAAACAATTAGTCTTTATATCCCACCTTTAACAGAGTGAAAAACGAAAAATTAGAACAGGACTGGCTTGTTGTGATATTTGATCCTTCTCCATAATTCATATGATCTTGGTCGATCCTTCCGCACAGTAACCTGCGACCTCTTTAGGCCTATACCTTTTGATACCTCTTGCCGTCAAAACTACTGATATCTTCATCTTGTCAACATTGCACGTTCTGGCTTTAATTACTTTCTGAGGCAGCAAATCTCATTGAGTAACCAGTATTTGAATAAAAAATAAAATTCTCATCTCAGTCTTAAATAGACTACCCTATATTCTTAGAAGTGACGCCACCTCCCCACAGTCTATGGTTTGGACGCCCTGGGTATTGAAAACATCCTTCCTGCATTTACCTTAACTGTACCATTCAGAATTTTATTTCTTTCTGTGATATCCTACTTCATCATTCTAAACTTGAATGATTTTCATCCTGACGAATCCATTCTGTCCTCATACGTCAGTCCTGCCATGCCATGGATCAGTCTGGTAAACCTTTGTTATGCAGTCTCCGTATGGAGAACCTACTTTACCAGATAAGGATTCCAAAACTGCACACACAACACTCTCCGTTGGGGTGTCAACAAGACCCTGCACAATCTCAGCAAGTCTTCCCTTCTCCTGTGTTCAAATCCTAAGTACAAAGGCTAACACACCATTTGCCTTCCTCAGCTGCTACTGCGCCTGCATGCTTACGTTCAGCGATTTATGTACAAGAAGACAATATTTCCTTTCCTCTTTTAGTGTCGTAAATTTATGCTGGCTCTGATCAATTCAGTTACAGTTTTCCATTGTTGGCTAACTTTTCTGTCATTCCGTGTTTTCTCGCTACTCCCTTTTACAAATAGTGGGGTCACAATAACTGACCTCCAAGCCATAGATATTGTTTCAGAGTCGATAGAATAATAAAATATGATAATGAATTTAATCTATTTAGACTCCACACTCTAGTTACAGAACGCCTTCGCTGCTTTTAGGGTGACTTTAAGTAACTGGTGTTTGATTCGCAGTTGGTGGAATTTATTGTCTTTTAATCTCATCAATTTCCAAAACACCATCTCCCTGAAAATACTGATTCCCTTCAGTTCCTCCCTCTGTTTTTCTTCCCAGCACTTTAGGAATATTACTTGTGTCATCATTTGTGATGACAGAACTAATATACATATTTCTTTGGTATGCCATATATTTATCCCACATTATTACATCCACTGTTTCTCATTGTAAGGGATTTGTTTTCAATCATCGTTTCTTTCTTCCTTCGTTTAACTTCAAGAGCTTTAACAATTCATTATTTGCTTCTCTCAAGCTTACTGTCAAGCGAGATTTCGCTCTGCATTAGTTCTTTCTTCATCTTCTGCTGACATCTGAACTGTTCCCAGTTTTAATGCCTGCTGCTATTTTCAGCCACCTCGTCAGCCTCCTTCTTGAGTACAGTGCTATGCCCTCATATCCCTAGTTAGCCATGACATGGCCACATTCCCAGTTTTCTTAGTGTCTGACAGGAGTGAGAAGCAGTTGCAGTTCCTGCAAATGCTTTTTAAGTACTTGGCATTCCTTAAAATTCTGTTCCCTCTTTCGTTGTACTCTGCTCACTCTTCATATCAGTGTCATTTCTTCTATTTAGATTTCATCTCATAATCTCAGTCAGCTCGATCACTGTCCACCTTAATGAAGACTTCTCTCACTGACTTCTGTACTCTTCCATGAGAGACCACATACAGATAGATTGTCAATTATTCCTTTTCATATATAAAAACAAAACTTTGAAATCAAAGTTCACATATTCCCAGGCCTGCTATCTCATGAGAGAGAGAGAGAGCGAGAGAGAGAGATCGCGTGGGTTGACTGATGGTGCTTTAACCTGAGAGTCGTTGTGCCTCAGGCAAGGCACAGGGTTGAGAATGTGGGTACTTCACTCCTCTCTAGCTCGAGGTTAAAGCAGGTATTCGATACACTCATAATCTAATCTTCCGCATTGTTCTGAACCCGAGATGAAGTTTGAACTCTTGATATGCAGACACGAGAATCTCTTTCAGTACACGTCCTGGAGAACATTACAATGTCGCAGTATCATCAGAAGTGAGGAAGACCAAATATTCCCACACACTGCGAGTCGGCACTTTTCAATTTCACAGAGCCAACGAACCAATCGCTGAGGCTTCTCGAAATGGTAAGGAAACAATATAAATATCTCAGGCTCATGTTGGTTCATGGAGTGCCGAGGCACCTTCTCTTGCTTTAAGAGGCTGGGACGTTGACTCTGATGTTCGTAAATACATTGTTTGATTCGAAGCATTGAAAGAAATCGTACCACAGATGCCCATGATGTTGATGCTGAACAAAACTGCCATTACAGGGAATTGAACACGGACCTCAGTTGAAAAAGTGGCAATTCAGAACCACGACACGACCAGGGACGAGTACAGTGGTCAGACCACGGAGAGTGGCAGCTCTCAAACGCGTTGGATGCATTCTTGGAAGAAACAGCTGCTTGACTGTCTTCATTCCTTTTTCCATCCCTTTGCCTTGTATGCCTTATCATCACAAATACAGACTGAATGCCTCTGAGGGTTGTGTTGATTTTATCGCAATGAGTTTCAGATTTATCCACCAGAATGGTGGATAAATTATTTGCTGCTTATCTACTGAAAACTTTCTGCATCATACATTTAGTCTACACCCCTTGCTATTTGACCGTGAATAAACATTTCCTTCAGCCGAACTTGCCTTAACTCTCATTGTTATGCACATTTCAATCATGTTTCCTCACAATCTCCGCTTCTCCATTGAGATTAGAATAGGGAAACAGATCGTTTAAAAAAAGTCGTTTGTGAATACTGTATTGTGTCCTTTTCCTGAGCCTGATGTTCCAGTGATTTCTGGTACATGTCAGTAAAAATTCCGAAATGAGCACTGATCTCACAACAGCAGGATATAAATGGATCGACTGATTGTAAGGTCCTAATTGTGAGATTGGGTCACGTTCGTACAAGAACATTGACTGCAGCTGCACAGACAGAACAGCGTCAATGCCAGTGCTTGATTGCCAAATGCATCAGTGACATTGGAGGATGGACCTAAAGCAGGGTTACTGATCGTGGGATGGGGAGAAATCTCCGGGAATGGGTGGGTTTGAATCCTGATACATAGAAAGCAGAGATGTGAAAGGGCCTCATCACTTCGCCGAATATTTTCATGTTAGAAAAGATTGATTTCATCCTGCATTTGTTAAGCATGTTTTACTCTGCATAACACGGTAACAAATGACAATACTGGAAGTCAAATTTGAGATGATCCTTCTGCTGCCACAATGCAAAGCGCTAACCACTGCACGATACCGGCACCACATGGAATAGCATGATGCAAAAAACAGTAAAGATAGTGGCGGAGGATATGTTACGAATTGAAACACATGAACAGTAGGAATACTTAACAGACAGTGAGTGAGACATGCAAGCGCATGGTGGGCTGAATGGTTAACTTCAGTATCTCCAGAGCCGATGGATATTTCATCACTTAGTTTGTTGAAAGAGAAGATTGATATACTTCTCCAGAAAATGAAAGCGTCAGGAAATAGCGCAGGGAATTGCTGGAATGTATTTCTGCAAAAGAAATGCAGTTTACCATCGGCTACTTTACCAATTTCCTCATTCAACGAAGTGACCACTGCTGTGGAATATCATATCGTTCCAGTTTTCAGGCGTGGTACAAGAAACTGTGTGGTGCAGCAGAGAAAACTAAACCGAAAATGTGTTTGGGGATGAGCTAATGGATATGGGATCAGTAGTGACATCAGTGAGTGTGAAGTATTTCTCTGAAAGTATAGAGTCACTTGAAATGCCAGGGAATGGGAGTTCCAACATTGCATGGAACAGCTTCTGTTGAGATGGTATATGTCGCATGAGACTGGGAGCTCCAAACTCGACTGCAGCAGCTTCCATTGACACGAAGCAGGGAGCATTGGGACATCAAGCTGGCATTTCCAAGTTTTCCTGGAGCAACTTCTATTCACATCTGCACAGAGAGAAACGGAGGTAATTTTTTCACTCTCTGAACTTTCTCATTTGACTAAAGCTGCTCCGGGTAGCAAAGGATTTTTTTGTGCTCATTTCATTTTATTCAATTTCTTGTAAACTCGCACAGGTCGTTAAAATACTCTTAAACTTCGAAAATTAGCGGGAATACGATGTTGTGATTAGGCATTAGTTTATCACCTGTAATGGAGCACAATCAGTAAAGTGAATTTGAATTACATCAGATGAGCTGAGATCCCATTGAATGGCTGAGTAGACATAAAGTGAATGGAAGTTTCATGAGGATGATTGTTTTTTTTGTTACAAAACGTGCCGTTGCACAAAGAGTGGATCATTGGAACGAAGCAGTAAAGGTGGCTATCTTTCCTGGTTATTCAACTTGTGAACATGAGTACGATTGGTCGTGTCCGTCTTTAGATCACAACTGTGCAGAATGCCAACCTTAAGCAGGCGCGAGCACAATGTCAGAATGGATAATGCGCTTGATGATGGTCGAGAGATGGCAGTTAAGCTTTCCATTTGGTTCAGAAGCAAGACTCCAGGCTTCAAACCCACATGCCTGCTAATCTACCGCATTGTTCCAAAGCCGAAATAAGGTTTGAATTATTAACCTGTTGGAGCAGACATTTCCTACAATTGGATCATGCAAAACTGAGGCCTCTGTCTTCATTCCCCAACACAAATCCACTGCCTCGCAACTGCGTAGACAGTATGGTCTTGGAAAAGCAAAGCAGAACAGGCAGCATTCGAGGAGCAGGAGAATCGACGTTTCAGGCATGAGTCTTTCACTTGGAAAGAGGCTTGTGAGCCGAGGCGGTAGAAAGACAAATCGGAGGAGGTAAGGTATCTGAGAGTGTGATAGGTGGGTTGAGGTGGGGGTAATGGTGTTAGGTCAGAGAGCATGGTGGAGTGGATCGGCGAGAAGGAAGATGGACAGATAGGAAAGTTCATGAGAGTGGTGCCAACATGAAACGATCGAACTGGGATAAGATGGCGGAGATGAAATGAGAAATATAGTGAAGTCCACATTGATGACGTGTGGTTGAACAGCCCCAATGTGAAAGATGAAGCCTTCTTCCTCCTGGCGTCGGGTGGTAAAATTATAGCGATAGTGGATGCCCATGACCTGCATGTACTTGACTGAGTGGGAGGGAGAGTTAAAGTGCTACGCCACAGGCAGTGATGTCCCGGAGATGTTCTCTGAAGCGTTCTCCAATTAGGCATCCTGTCTCTCCAATGTAAAGGAGACTTCATTGGTAGCAACGGATAGAGTAAATGTCATATGCCGATTTGCAAGTAAAACTCTGATGGATTTGGAAGAATCATTTGAGTATTTGTATAGAGTTAAAGCGAAGGTGTGGGTGGATTTTGCAAATCCTGTGATGGAATGGGAAGGTGCCTGGAGGGGAAGGTCGTTTGGTGGGAGGCATGGAGATGAGAAGGGAGTCACGGAGGGAATTATCTTCACAGAAAACGGCTAGTGGTGGGGAACGAAATACATGTCTGCTGGTGGAGTCCGTTTGCACGTGCTGGAAATGATGGAAGATGATATGATGTCAACGGAGATTGGTGGGGTGGAAGGTAATGACCGGGGCTTTCTAACTTTGTCATAGTTGGAGGGTGGGTCTTGAGTGCAGAGTTGCTGGAAGTGGATGCGATGCTCTGGAAGGCAGCATTGGCCACGTTGGTGTAGAAATTGCCTCACCATCGACTCAATTCGTCCTTGACAATTGTCTGACCATGGTGAGATACCTCCCCGAGTCTGCACACTTGCACCTTATTAACATCATACGGCTCTTCGAAGTCTCTGCTCTTCTGCAGCTCAAACTCTCTTCCATTCCTTTGTTCTAAACTATCCTAATGCACTTCCATCCGTCCTCTCATATTCCCACTCTCCTCCGGTCTCATGCCCTCTGCCTCTATGCATGCCTGTACTTAATCGCTATAGAGTGTTTTATTGTGATTTATCTGAGTGGCGTTTTTAGCACCGTCTATTTTCACAACCTGTGCTGCTGCCTTCGCAGCTTTACCTTTCCACATGAGCTCCCACATGGTGGAAGGGATGAAGTTGTGGACTGTTCACCCAATGATGCAATCCTGAGGTCATCGAACAAATCTGATGCTTGTGGAAGAATTCACAACAGGGGTTGTTCATCCATCACGGCTCAGCTAATTATCAAAGTTTTCGTCAGTTTATTCAAATCGTTTCACTGTCTCCGTTAGGAATGCCGTTAGGAAAACAGTTACTCACCAAGTGATGAAGAACAACTGATACATGTTCAAATCAACGGCAGTAACATTTAATCAATACTGCATCGTGCCTTTCATCTAACTGAAACTTCAAAATTTAAGCACATCTTGATCACAGTCGTATAACGAGTTATTGCGAAGCCGACAAAATGTTATATCAAACAAATGATCAAACAAGTAGGTTTCAAATAGTATTTTACACTACAAATCTCAATTTGCATCACAAACCTCTGTTGATGGAGTTTGTTCTGCGAGAGGTCATCATTGTTATGTCTGTATAAAAGCATCACTTTCGCTCATGGCTCTGGCGCTCAGTGATTAGAGATCTAACCTTGTTTGCCAGTGACCATGAGGTCGAGCCCCACTGGGACTTTGCTACGTTTTTGCACAGATACTGTAGCAAACATCCGAGCGTGCTTTCTCACTGTTGTTCGGAATTCTTTCTGATGAAAAAACGTGAAGCCATTTTCTCCAGAGCTGATCTGTTTGAGTTTGCAGTTCCACTTCGATGAACATGAGAAAAAACACGCAGCTGACGCGAAGAATGCTCCAATTTGGCAGAAAGAACAACGTGAGACTGTAGAAGCCGTAGAGCAACGTGGAAGCAGTGGCAGAGGAAACATACGGGTAAGCAGATTAATGATTCTGTTCCTTATGTAGCGACTAAACAACTACGAAGTAGACAGGCAGGAGGCTGCATGGTCACAGGAAGCCAAGCTGCTTCAGGAGGTTTACTTTCAGCATGTATCAATTCTTCATGTCTGGGCCTGTCCTCGAATGGCAGCCTACTGCCTGATTACCCCTTTGCTTACGTGAACAGGCTCTGGTTTTAAAGTTTAAAGTGAAGGAAGAAGAAGCCAAATGGTGAAATTCCTCATGAAGTCGGTCTCTCCTGAGGCCTTTGTCACTCTCGCCAGGTGTGTCTGTATATTTACCTTTATAGGTGAAAATGAGGTTCAGTTTTCTTTCGTGTCATGAACAAATCTAACCGAATCTGACTTCACTCCCATATGTTGTTTCATTTGAGGTTAATGGTTTGCAGGGAAAGTCTCATTGAGATGAACACTTCAGACGCCAGACTGCAGGCCAAACACTGCAAACTGGAAATGAGAATGTATGGATGTTTGATGAGTGGAACTGACATGGCGCATTATTCTATGCTGTAAAACCACGTGTGTCATGAACTTTTTTTGGAAGAATTTTCTCATCGCAGGTAAACAAAGCTATGATGTTAACAGAGGATGCATTTGCACCAGCTGTGCAACCTGGTCGATTAGGGTTTATGATTCAGCGCTTCCACCATTGTGGTTTGGGTTCATTTCTTTGTCAGGGAATCAGGATTTATTGTTCCTGTCAGGGAAAACAACAGAAGCAGAGCATCTCTGACAGGAATTGCGTTTCACACGCATTTGCATGTTAATTGCAATTTTGCTGCAGGACCGCACAGTGGCTCACTGGTTAGCACTACTGCCTTAGAGCGCCAGATATCTACTTTGACCCCAACTGGGTCGACTGTAGGTAAGGCGACTATTTCAGAACCGAATGGCGAGTCATAAGCCACGTAATTGTTTTGGGAGGGCTATGCCCTGGATGGTCGGTGTGGATTTGTTGCACTAAATGGCCTTTTTCTGAACTTGTGCAGCATGGAAACAGACCCTTCGGTCCAGCCCGTCCATGCCGACCAGATATCCCAAACCAATCTTGTCCCACCTGTCAGCACCTGGCCCATACCCCTCCAAATCCTTCCTATTCATATACCCATTCAGATGCCTGTTAAATGCTGCAATTGCACCAGCTTCCACCACTTCTTCTGGCTACTCTCTGCATACACTACCGCACGCTGTGTAAAAAGGTTGCCCCTTAGGCCTCTTTTATATCCTACCCCTCGCACCCTCATCCTATGCCCTCTAGTTCTGGACTCCCCCACCCCACGGAAAAGACTTTGTCTGTTGACGCTGTGCATGACACTCATAATTTTCAGAGAAGGGAGAAAAGTGAGGAATAACAGTCACTTCCCCGTGAGGGATTGATTCATTATGCGACAACAAACCGAATCACCTGTGACTGAAATAGCTCCATCCCCTTACTCTGGTAAAGGCATGAAAACCACTACAGTGGGTTTGCCTGCGTTGAACTTGACACAGCATTCTTTCTGAAGACGGACTTTACTGGGATATAAAGACCTGGTAAAACACATGCTGGGATATGCCTGGAATCAGAAGACTTCAGGAAGAATGAACAGCGTTCACTTGGAAATAAAAACCTTGCAAAGGAATCCACTGAGATCCTGCGGGATAAAGCCATTAGAAAAGACAAGGTGCGGCTTCATGGGGAGGTGGAGCAGACAAATAGATTTCGTGGCCTGAAACCAGGAAAAAGTGATTTGTGTCCATATGGAAATTTTCCAGATGATGTGAATTTGGTGAGAGTACACAGGAAGAAAATTTCCTCATACAGATGGCTCTACAACTGGAGTTTAGAACTTCGAAACCAGTGATAAATGATTAAGAAAGGTTTGGAACACGGCTTGTTTTTTTTTTCTTTATTCTAATGTTTTTGAAATTGGGAATTATTTCTTTTTTTCAGAAAAAAGTAATTTCAGGCGCGGACAGACACACAAGGAATGAATTTAACGGGGTCAGAGGGTCTGCTCTGTAGAGATGGGACTGTGTTAACTACACACTCTCTAATTGGTTAACGTTAATTGGAAATAAATTGTATAACTCATACAACTGAATAGGACTAAGTGTGAAAATTATTATGAATGGTTTAGCAGCTCGATCTAAGTGAACTTCTATAAATTGTAAAGCAACAGAGTTGTTTGTTTTTGCTCAGCATTAAAGGGAAGCTGGTTAGCTCAGTCTGCTGCATAACTGCTTTACGATACAAAGTGTGACCAATGGTGTGGGATTAATTCTCGCAACGTCTCAGTTTACTATTACGATCTTAATATCCCCACTCACCTAATCTATTAGACGATTGCGGGAATCAAAGGGAAATTATGCCATAGTGAGTTTGAACTGATCTGTTGAGAAACGCACCATTTTTTTCATCTGTTGCATGGGCCATTTGGCTGCAATCTCAGGGGAGGTATTGAGTGAATTTGCTGCTCACTTACCTCACCCAAAAATATCCAGTGACAAGACTCGAAACATATTCCTGTTTGAATTCTCTAAGCTTCACAGCAGTAATTAAAAAAAAACATTTTGATTCGAGTTTTTCCAACAACATTCAAAAAGGCCAATGAGATAATTATCATTCTTTTTGTATTCTTTTAATAACCTGTATGAGTTTACAGCAATTGCAATAACATGAAACGATATAAGCGTCCTATCCACAATTTAACACAGTGTATGATGAGCGTTTTGAAAAATCGAATCCATCTCAAACGCCACCCCTGGATCTCTATTGAGAGTTGGATATTTTCCTGGGGAATATTTCTGTGTGGTCGTAAGTAACGGAGGCATTTCCCAAGGACAGAGCACTTCACAAATTCAGAAGGTAGATCTTTAGGGTGAATGCTGCTTTATTCAACGTTCTATTGCAACATGTATATACATATATGTGTCTGTTTGTGTGTGTTGTGTGTGTGTGTGTGTAAGAATTCAGAACGTTGGGAATTGATGGTCAGCCAAATGAATGTTCTTCCTGTAGAATGTGGGAGGCAAGAGTCACGACTAATGTCCCAGGCATCTGCATCTGTGGGAAGTGCATCCAACTCTAGTTTCTTGGTAAGTGTCTAAGGAAACTGGAGCTGGACCTTGGATCATTCGGGAGACTGAGGAGATAATTGAGAGGAGTTTTCAGCAGGCCGTAACACCTCAGGTACAAGAAAAAGATCGATGGGTTTCAATCGGTAAACTAAGAGGGAACAAGCAGACAGTGCATGCATCCACTGTGGCCGTGCTCCTCGGTTACAAGCATAGCGTACCGTTATTGATACTTTTGAGGGGGAATGACGTAGGAGGGGTAAAACATGGGGTACAGGTCTCTGGCACAGAGTGTGTTTCTTTTGCTCAAAAGAGATGGGGAGACAGGAAGAGAGCATTATTTTTGGAGACTTCATAGTGAGAGAAACATATTGAAGATTCAGTGGGTGGGGACACACTTATGATTGGCATGTTGACTCTCAGGGTTTGTAATGTCTCGCATCGTGTTTGTGCGATTCTTAAGGTTGAGGGGGAGTAATCCCAAGTCATGGTCCACATATGAAACAACAACATTGGTAAGAAAAGGCATATAAGGCTGAAATTCAGTGAGCCAGAGTGACATCTTCGATCTCGATCAAACACAGTTGTTCTCTCTGATTTGTTACCCATGACAGGTCGTGCAGAGATGAAGAATAGGGAGAGAGATTTTGAACATAAGGCTACCGGGATGATACAGGGGGACAGGATTTGGATACCTGGACAATTGGGTCTTATTCTGAAGTAGGTGGTACCTCTACAACTAGGATGGTTTTCACCTGAACCACAGGAGAACACATATTCCGGTGGTGGTGAGGGGAGGGGGGCGTAATTTGTTCATGCTCTTCAGGAGGATTTACGTGAACTCAGCAGCTCAATAGGAACATGAATTGCAACTCAAGTTTACAGGAGGTTTTGAGTAGTGAGGACATAAATAGGTTTTCAGGTTTGCAAGAGTGTACTGGGAAGGATGAAGATGGTTCGAAGGGTGTTTACTTCCTCGCCAGGAGCATCTGGAACAAGGTAGATGAACTTAGAGCATGGGTTGTTAACTGGGAGTTCGGTGTTGTGGCCATTTCAGAGACATGAATGGAGCAGTGAAAGGACTGGGAGTTCCTGGTTCCGCAGTTTCGATTTTTCAGTAAGAACAAGGATGGTGAGGTGTGGCATGATGACCCAAGGACAGTATTACGGGAGCGAAAAGAATATTTGATGAGCACTCTACAGAGTCTACTGAGCTAGAAAGTTCTGATATTAGACTCAGGAAAGGAGAGGTCACTGTGAATGGAGTTTTCAGTAGCCCACTGAAACATTCGAGAGATGTAGAGGAAAATATTGCAAAGATGATTCTGAATTGGAGCGAAAATAACGGTTAGTTGTTTTGGGGAAGTTTATCTTTCCCAATAATGATTGGAAAGTTCAGAGTTTGAGTCAATCTGATCGGTAAGTTTTTGTCCAATGTGTGCAGGAGGGTTTCCTGACATGGCATATAGTCAGGCCAACAAGATGCAAAGCCACATTGGAATTGGTACAGGGTAATGAACCAAGCCATCTGTTCGATGTGAATGGAAGTGAGCACTTTGGTGATAGGAATAGGTGGTACTTATTCATCTGTATCACAATTGAAAAAAGGAAATGCTGTCGAGGAGAATATTGTAATACAACTATTAGAATACACGAAATTAATGTTCGTAAGGAGTTCCTGTCGGCAATTCTTGGAAGTGTGAAAAAAGATCTGTCCGTTGGGCTTGATGGGATGTATCCTAGGATTCTCTGGGAATCGTGGGTGGAGACATTTGACTGTGAACTTTGTGCCATTGGCGTCTATGTGATTAGTGCGAGAAGACTCAAACTAAGTCAATATTGACCCCTTCTCCAAGAAGAGGAGGAGAAAAAACGTTGATAATTGCAGAACATTGAGCCTTAGTTTCGTTGTAGATAAAGTTTTGGAAAAAGTTATGAGAGTTAGGATTTATGATCATCTAATAAGGGAAACGTTGATTTGGGATAGTCAATTCGATTTTGTGAAGAGTAGTTTGTGCTTCACGAACCTTATTGAGCTCTTTGAGAATTTATGCTATTAGCTGGATGAGGGTGAAGCGATTAAAATGGTGGAAATAGTTTTCACTGAGGCATTGATAATATTCCCCACGGTAAGCTATTGCATAAAATATATAGGCAGATGATTGATTTTTTTTATTGGTTTGGATCAGAAAGTGGCTAGCCAAAAGAAGACAGAATGGGTAGTTGATGGGAAATGTTCGTCCTGGAGTTCAGAAACTAGTGGTATAGCAAAAGTCTTTTTTTTTTCTCAGTCTACTGCAGTTTGTCATTTTTATAAATAACCTGGATTAGGGCATGGAATGATGGGTCAGTAAATTTCCCGATAACACGAAGCTCAGTGGAATTCTCAACAGTGCCAAATGTTACTGCAGGTTGCAGTGAGACATGAATAACCTGCAGAGCTGAACTCAGAGGTGTCAAATAGAAATGAATGTGAGAAAATATGAGGTCAGTCACTTTGGAAGGAGCAACAAGAAGAAAGAATTCTGGGCTCAAAGTAATATTCTTGGAAGTTAAGATGAGTAGAGAGACCTCGGTGCTACTGTGCAAAAAACTCTGCAAGTTACCACCCATGTTGACAGGTTTGTTTGGAAGGAGCACGGAATGTTTGATTTATTGGGAGAGGGATTGATTTTCAGAGCCATGAGGTCATGTTGCACTCCAGAAACTCTCTGGTGGCCGCAACTGTGGAATTGCACACAGTTCTGGTCCCCACATCATTGGACGGATGTGCAATTATTGGCAAGGGTGCAGAGGAGATTAACTACGATGCTGTCTTTTTTACAGGGAAAGTCTTACGAGGAAAGACTGAGAGATCTGGGGCTGTTTATGACAGAGAGAAGAAGTTTTACAGATGATTTAACAGAGACATACAAGATGATCGGATGCTTTCTTAAGGTGGACAGTGAAGGACCTTTTTACAAATGGTGATGGTTGGCACAAGGGCACACAGCTTTAAATTGAGGCTGATAGATGCCGAGGTATGTTCTATTCTCAGTGAGTAGAAAAGGTGCAGAACGTCTAGCATTCAACAGTTGGAGACGCACCAACTTTTAGGGCGTTTAAATGATCAGGGGATTATCTTTTGAGTCAAAATGATAGAATGTCGTTGAGCTGGACTTCTGATTAGGATCGCGTTGGGTGCAACATCAAGGGCCAAAGAGCCTTTATTGCACAGTAAGATTCGGTCTTCGAGCTGTTCTCAGCCTGATGTTGAAATCATCCTGACCAATGTCAGTAAAATGAACGCCTGGCGTGATCAATCTCTCAACTTCGGCAGCTCAGACACTTCTAGTCTGCTATAGGAGCACGGAAACCTGATCAATTTCCCCAATGGAGCTGGCATCAGAGGACGTCCAACGGCTGCTGTTCTTGCCACTGAGGCCAGAAATCTAATTATTAATTTTTTTTGGTGTGGATCTGAATTGAAACCCACCTCAGAGGTGGTTGTACTGATTATGGATCATCCATTATGTCGTATCAGGTTCAGGAAAAGGACAGAGAAAAACGTGGTGAAAAAAAATGTTACTGAATATAATTCTGGATTAGTGGTGCTGGAAGAGCACAGCAGTTCAGGCAGCATCCAAGGAGGAGTGAAATCGACGTTTCGGGAGAAAGCGCTTCATCAGGAATAAAGGCAGAGAGCCTAAAGCGTGGATAGATAAGCGAGAGGACGATGGGGGTGGGGAGAAAGTAGCATAGAGTACAAGAGGTGAGTGGGCGAGGGGTTATTGAATATAAGTTTACCGTGGCTTCCTGCGTTGATCACGGTGAATTTTTGGTCACTACTGTACTGGGATTTTCCTTCCATTAGTTTCAATTCGTCACAGAATTCGATTCACTGACACTGCACCAAGTTCCTTTGCAAAGTCCATACGACACAATGACCCACATTGTACACAACGTCAACATTCTTCAGCATTACCACATCCAAGAGCACGTGGCATAGTTTGTATAAATAATATACAAAAAGAAATGCTATGCAAGAGCTAATTGAATTACAGTTCAGATTAGATTACATTCCCTACCGTGTGGAAACAGGTCCTTCGGCCCAACCAGTCCACACTTCCGAAGAGTAACACACCCAGACCCATTTAACTTCGACAGATGCACCGAACACTACGGGAAATTTAGCATGACCAATTAACCTGACCTGTATATCTTTGTATTGAGGAAGAAACCGGAGAACGCAGAGCAAACCCACGCAGTCACAGGGAGAACGTACAAAATCCACACAGTCAGTTGCCCAAGACTGTGAGGGAGCAATGCTAATCAATGAAACACTATGCAACCCGTGAGCCACAGTGCAAAATAGCAAGAATCCAGAGTAAAATTCAAAATGCCAGATATTCACATTCATTACCTTGGCCAGAATTCCAGCCTTGCAAAGGGCGACTCTGCCCCTGAATCCCCAGAATCCACGTGGACGCCTGTCCATTTGTCCATCTGGAAGCCTGTGTTCAGCCTGACAAAGCAATCAGAAATCTCCACTTTCTGATCTGAAGCTGCGACAGGATTTGTCTAATCCAGCTGAGAAGGCAGCGAGGTACACGTAAGACCTTGATATTTTTTGATGTAGATTCACTTTGCCCTCAATATGTTAGTGCTTAAAGACCTGGGCCAGAAACAGCCCAGTCAGGACGGAACATGAGGAGGCCATTCTTCACACCGCTCCTGCCCCGCCACGCCATTCGATATTATCATGGCTGAGCCAGTATATTAATGTCTTTTTTCAGCCTATCAACATCATCGTGTTTCCTACTGGCTAACAGATATAATAATCGAGCTCTATCTTCAACAGACTTCGATTTTGTTCATTTGTGAGAAAAAAGAAGGTCCGTTTCAAGACAGTTGGGTTCCTGCACCAATATTGCAGGTTTTGCAGAGGAGCAGCCGAGTCTCGTCTTATCACATATCAAACCATGACCTAAACCACAACTCTGGTGAGATGCAAATCAACGATCTTGGAATGACAACTTCAGCAATCACGGGAAAATCCAACGGGCTTTCTCTTGCGCCACGGAGCCACACAAGCAGGTCTTTTCAAACACACAGAATTGTCTTTGCCTCGGAGTTCCCATCTCACATATGTCTGTCTTCGTCACACTTTGCAGTACCATGTGCTGATCCAAGTGTGCTCTGGCTATTCAAGTGTTTGGCTACATACTGCTGAAATATTCTACTGACACGTAACTATACCACACTTTCAGATAGTGAATTCCAGACAAACACTACTGTCTGGGTGAAAATATTTATTCTCAATCTCCGCTTAATCACTTGTCTCTTGCTTTTAATCTATGCTACTGCGTATTACTACTTCCCAAAACATGCTTATTTCTGTCACACATATCTCTCCTCTTCATAATATGTGCACGTGAATCAGTTTCCCACACATCCTTCTCTGCACTTGGATAAACAGCCCCAGTCTGGCTCGTCTACCTTCACAGCGGGAATGGCCCAGCCCTTTGTCGTTCTTGTTATCCCCTCTGAACACCTTCTCCTGGAATCAGACGGCTCCTGCAGCCTTCAATGGAAAAACGTTCTCTGAAGAAAAGACAAAATGTCTCAACAAAACTCATCAGCTCTTTTACATCTATTGAGAGAAAGGAGAGTTAATGTTTCGAGTCCAACGATCCGTTTTTGAAACTAATGGGACGTGCAGGTGCGAACAGAATTTGGAAGATGGAGGACGGGTCTGAAATGATTGAACTCGATGCTGGGTCCTGGAGACTGCATAGTCTGTCAGTAGAAAATGAGGTGCCGTTCTTCCAGCTTTTGCTGTGCCTTGAAGGAGCACTGCAGCAGACCGGAGTCTGAAATGGCGCCTTGGGAACACAGTGTAATATTGAAGTCACAGGAGACTGGAAGATCAAGATAATTTTTGTTGATTCTATACAGAACGCCGGTGATCTCAGCTTTGTCACTGACTCTGTTTTTCTTTTCCCATTGTGGAGTGATAAAATTCAGAGGAGGAAATACAGTTGCCTGGATTGAATGAAGTGCTGACAAATCACTGAAACATGTGTCTGGAAAGTTTCACAGTGAGGAGGGTATGGTAACCCAGCAGGTCTTCCAGCTTAGACATTAGAACGTTACAGCGCTGTGCAGGCCCTTCGATCCTCGATCTTGCACTGACCTGTGAAAAAAATGTGATACCCATCTAACCTTCACCGTTACATTATTATCCATGTATATGTCCAATGCACATTGAAATACCCTTATATTCAGCGACCCTACGAGTGTTGCAGGCAGGCTGATCCACACCCGAACTACTCTCTGTGTGAAGAAATTAACTGTCCTTAATCAATCGGCATTCAATTTAATACTATAGCTCCTCGTGTTGGCCTTCACCGTCAGAGGAAAGAGGCACTCATTCTCCACTCTATCTAACCTTCTGATAATCATATAAATCTTGATTAAGTCACCTGTCAACCTTCTTCTACCGACGAAAACAACCTCAGTCTCCTCATATTTTGTTCGTAAGACCTTCGGTCCACACCAGTCACCATCCTATTAAACCTTCTTTGAACCCTTTCCAGAGCTTTGACATTTTTCCAAAATTCAGTAACCAGAGCTGCATGCAATACTTGGTGGTACCCTACCAGGTGCTAAATCCACAACTTCTGTGATTTTATGGAATGGTACTGTCTGGACAGTTGTTGGGATGCAAGGAATACTGGATTAGTAGGTCGCGACAGAAAATGTCCTGCATTGTGCTGGCAAGTTGTGGAGTTCAGTGGGATGGAATATTAGTGAAAGTGGAAAAGAATGTATACCTTCCACTGCTACCTGTCACCAGAAAGCATGTCCAAGTCACAACTCATTCATACATATTTCCTCATCTTGAAAAGGTATGCACACTTTCAGTTTGACATGAGAAACGTTTTGTAAATTAATTCAGTACTGACAGGATTACCGGTTAAAGCTGTGTGAAAGATGTTGCAAATGGGCATACCAGACAAAATGAGGTGCCACGTGAATAAATATGTGTTTCATTTACGGAAGCTAAAATAGAAGTGTGCATAGAAAATTGTGGTGAACTGTCTGCTGATTTTTTTGATGAGGTAAAAAGAAGTCTTGATGATGCTAATCGAAAACGATCAGACAAATGTAGATTGGAAAAACAATAGACAAAACTTCTGT